>NW_027633356.1:0-49638 GCF_053919585.1 Euprymna scolopes
ACAAACCCGAGAAGCAGCTAAATCCCACCCCTACACAGTGGAGATCCCTAGATGTAAGAGAGCTTTCTACTCCAATAGTTTCTTCCCCATAACCGCTATACTTTGGAATTCGATTCCGGCTCCCTTCTTCCCCAACTGTACTGACATGCAGAAGTTCAAGTGTAACGTGAACCGACATTTTACTCCCCAACTCCCTACATAGTACCCCAGTAGCTTATGTTCCTGATACTAGCCCCCTGCACCAAAGTTGCAATGTGCCTTGTTTGGGGTGAGAATATATAAAAAAAATTTTAAATTGACTACCTCATCCCATCACCGGCTTCATTAAATTGATTTTTATCGCATTAATTAAGCTGTAACAGTGTGCAGTATGGCAGTATTAACTCGATTTTTGTGGATATGGTTCAGTCGATTGTCTTTCTTTATGTTTTAAAGTTTGACTTACGAATGGTTGTTTACAATATTAGTAGATAACATGTTGGGGCATGATTTCAAATTGCCGATTTGTTGGCAGCAGCAAAGATTCTGCAGTTAACGCTCCCGTGGAGAAGCAAAATAGGTTCACAGAATTTCGCAGTATGATGCCTTTCTGCTGAAGTAATTTAAATCTTACTTCAGAAGAATTTGGCCAACTTTCAAGATCCTGGAGGACATTTTTCTGTTAAGCATTCTGTTTGGAGAAACCACGCTGCTTGTATATTGGTCCCATTTATGTAAAAATTGATATTGTAAATATACATAGTGTCCAAAATTCACCAACGAATTGAAAATCTTTGTCGGTTTACCATTAATGATTATTTTTTCTCTCTTTCAGATATTTTACAGATAATATTTTAGAAATTAATTATGAATATAGCGTTGAACAACGTTCGCAAGTTATGAAATTGTTTTACAAAAAGCAGGTGTCTATTGTTTTGACTCAAAGAACTTATCGGTTGCATTTTCATGTAAGAGCCCAAGTCATAACACAATTTAAAACATTGTGCACCGATTTCAGGACCAAGGAGTTGTAATTGATCTTTCGCGACGTCATCACAAATGAAAATAGGAAAAGAGTGCAAAAAAGCGTGGAGCAGCATCCTGAAACACAGATTCGATGACAACTTGAGATACGTCGAGGCTCACTACGCAATATTCTGCACAGTTTAAAACTGTTTCCTTATAAAATGCAGCTAGATCAACACTTTAAGTCTTAAGATTTTCAAACACAGGTTCAATATGCAGTTCAAATGCAAGAACTTGTCCGAAATGATGCGAATTTTCTGCAAAAATTGATTATGTCAGATGAAGCCCATTTTCATTTGAAATTAACAAAGAAAGTTAAAGATTTTGGGGCTCTGAAAATCCAAGGGCAATTCATCAAAAGCAGCTGCATTCCATAAAGTGCATTGTATGGTGAGCAAAAACGGAGGAGAAGGCGTTATTTTTTAGAAGATCAACACGTAAATGCTGTACCTGTTACATTAAAAGAGATATTGGACTATAATTGCAGACTTTTTGCGCCAACAAATTCAAAATAGGCCCGGATTATGGTTCCAACAAGATCAGCACATACGGCGAGAAACACCATAGAGCTTCTCATGCAATGTTTTGGCGACAACATTATCTCTTGCTATGACAAGGGTAAATGGCCACCATGTCCCCAGACTTGACTAGCCCCGACTTTTCTTTTAGGGATATCTTAAAGAAAGAGTCTATGTTAACAAACTCCAAACCCTGCAAGAATTGAAGGCAAACATCAGGAATAAAATAAGGAAGTTAAATTGCAATCCAGAGATTCTGCAATCTGTCATGAATAAGGTTTTTGGAAAGAGCACAAATATGCGAAGCTGAAAATGGGCAACATTTAAAAGACATTATTTTTCACAAATAAAAATTATTTAAATATGACATTTAAAAAAATGCTAATGTCTTAGTCAGATTGTATTAAAATTACAGAAGGATATCATCCAAAATAAAGGATCTATTTAAGTTCAAAACATTTCTAACGTCTACTGAGAGATTACACCTCACTACTGATACACGGCAAACAGGAATTCATCCGAAAAAAATTCCATTAAAAATGTTTCTTTGATTGAATTTTAAATTGTTTGTGGTTGCTTTTCAAGATTTGATCTCAGATCGAAAATGTGACACATCATAAACAATACGATGCAAGACTATCAGAAGACGCTTAAAGAAAGGAGGTAGATTTTTTTTTTTATTAAAGTGTCACAAAAGTTTCAAGAGTCACTCGAGGATAAAGGTTAATGAGTGTCATGTGAACAGAGATGTAACATAGTGATGCTTGATATTTAAGAAGGCGGTCCAAACGAGATTTTATTTATAACGACTATGTTGGAGTCAGCTGGTATTGTGTTCAACAGATAGGAGTAGTCCGAAGTAATAAACTTTGCTCATGGAAGTTTCGTTTAGTTTTAAGCACCGAAGCAAAGAGAGATTGAGAAAGAGAGAGAGAGAGAGAGAAAGAGAGAGAGAGAGAAAGAGAGAAAGAGGGGGAACGGAAAAGAGATATACAGAGAGATTGAGAGAGAGTGAGAGTGAGATAGGATGAGCGAGTAAGAAATATAGATATATAATGATATAGAGAGGATATGAAACTATTGACAGTGATAGTAGCTAGACGAAATTTTGTTATGAATGTTTTACAGGCAATGGGTCACAGATTGGAGCTCAGTCGAGCACCTGCCATCAAAAAAACGATAAAATAGTGAAATTTTTCAGTCTGAAGGATCACTGCAAGAATCGTAAAGAGAGAAAGACATGTACACACACACACATACACACGCGCACACGCGTGCGCGCACACGCGCGCGCACACATACACACACACACACATATATATATATATATATATATATATATAGATAGATAGATAGAGAGAGAGAGAGAGAGAGAGAGAGAGAGAGAGAGAGAGAAACCGAGAGGGAAAGGGAAATTGGAGAGAGAAGAGAAATGGGGAAAAGAAAAGAATGATTTAACCTTATAATTATTTAAGTGTTATCCGCCCAGCAAGCGATGTGAGTTTTAGATCCATTCTCAACACATCTAGACGATTACGATTATATAACAGTTCGACTTTTATAAGTAACTAACAGGGCGACCCGATGTTGCCCGGGATTGAATGCGGATCAACAAATGTTCCACACTTCGAGTACTTTTCATCATCATCATCATGCAGTCGGTCAGTCTTGACGATGACTAGTTGGGACCTCAGTGCTTTATCCCTCGGTGTTGGCGTTGTCTCGCTCCATCACCACAGGACTTTCCACCTTGGCTCCAAACTTGCTTGCGCAGTTCAGGTGCAGTATCTGTTGCGTATCAGATAGACACCCTCTGAACCGCCTATGCTAATGTCCAGTGGAGCGAACCCGGGACGACTGGCAGCAGAGGAGGTCGCAGCTTCTGGCCGAAAGTAATCTCAGTGAGGTAGACAGTCACCCTATCGTGTCCGCTACTACGCCTTTTCTTTCTGGATGAGGTTCCATAGCCTTTTAAAGAAAACTGCAAGAAAGTACTTTTATTGTCATCAAAATCGGCGAACTCGACCATTTTTCAATCAAATCGATTCATTTTCTGCCCTAGGTGAGAACCTACCGCGTGCATCGGGAGAAAGCTTCACATGCCTAACCGAAGTGACTTAGTCCACAATACGTTGTAGTGTACATTGAGTTGTAAAAAAACCCTGCCGTTGATTTTATAAAAACATGTAATGACTTGGATTAAAGTTAAATTTCACAAGTTGTGTTCTAAAAAAAAAAAATCATTTCGAATATTAATTTCGAACGCGCCCCTGTCCTATCAAAAAGCCTACTATTGATTTTATACACCAGATGCTTTCTGCCTATGCGGTGATATTACTTCACAAATGCATTTGTGATGTTAGGCTGTATAAGGGCGTTTGTTATATAGTTCATTATTATTATTATTATTATTGTTGTTTGATTGTTCGTTATTAAGTCTTATTAAAAGTGATGCTTAGAGAGTCTTAGAGAGAGAGAGAGAGAGAGAGAGAGAGAGAGAGAGAGAGAGAGAGAGAGAGAGAGAGAGAGAGATGTTGTCTTCCGTGTTCGTGTTATGATGAGATTCATATATATAAAATGTTCATACTTAGAAGTGTAGAAGCTCTTTGAGTGAGGAGACATTGCGTATATAAGATGTGTATGTGAAGACATTTTAAAACACATGATATACAAGACATATAATGAGAATTTTCACTTTACCTTTTGGTAGAATTACAACACAAAGACGACGTTTATAAAAACACATGATGGGTTTATTTCTTCTTCCGACCGGTCGTGGTTTTCTGACGCAAGAATTCAAAGCTTTACATACTAAGTTTCAAAGGTGACCGTCTCGCTTCTAGACGTTCGAACCCAATGTCTGGACTGTCATCTGTCGTCCTCAGACTCTCTCCCAGTTTCTCCCAGAGTTTCTGTAGGAAATGTGTAAGGAAAGTCCTTTAAAATTACTGCGCCCTCTGTAGATGTATAAGGAAAATCCTTTAAAAGTACTGCGCTCTCTGTAGATGTATAATGATGCAGCAACGTAAAGCAATTCAATAACCAGTAGACACCGGTTCTGCACAGAATCCAACTAGCAAGGTACCTAGACGGACGCGAACGGTTACTCAGAACGGTCCCAACAAAGGTAAGATATGCTCACACCCACACGGCACGAGAAGCAACAGCAACACTATTCCCGACCAAGTCAATCATCGCTCCCCCAACGTCTTTCAATCACCCGCTTTTATGGCCGTTGCAGGCCGGCTAAATTTGCATATTGCGAGAATTCATGTGACTTTGCGAGATATCATCCTTTACAAAAGACGGCAGCCGCCATCTTGATCTTTCTTTCTCTATTTTCGGTCGGCGACGCCGAGCCGGCCCCGAGGTAAGTCTTTCCTTTTCGTCCGTCTCTCTTACGCACCCACACAACACACAAACACGCGGGCGCTTGTCTCCTGGATGCACATTACACTCCCCCCTGATCTGATGATCACGTAGGGAGCATTGTGGGGGTGGCCTTTTAGTGCGTGTGCTTCTGTGAAGAGGTACATTCACTGTTTCAGATTCGGGCTCTGGATCTGGTTCCGCCTCATCAGACGAAGTATCACTATCAGTCTCTGGAGGGGGCTCACTGAATCCGTGTATCGGTAGCTCATCACTGGACGCTTCACTGCTTTCTTCTGTAGTTGTGTGACGCGCCTCGGTGGCTGGGCGAAGATCTCGCACATGTCGTGGGGTTCCATAGACCAAAACAGACTGCTGGCTAATCACTCCAGATATTTGTCCTCGCTTAAACTTGTCGATGCACCGATTTCCTGGGGGCCGCACCCACACTGGATCTCCCACTTCATATCTGTTACATGTTCCCTTGTCGGCTGGTTGCGTAGTGTTGATTCCCTTCACTCCGACTCGGTATGTGTAAATAGCATTCGCAGGTGCGGTTGAAGAAGACATCCCGTCCTTTGGCGTAATGTTATACCAATATGTGGCTACCATAATAGTACATCGCTTCCTGGCAGCAATTCTCTTGATGCTGCGATGGCTTCTTTCAGCAATGCCATTTCCTGACGGCACATGCGCACATCGCAATCGTAGTCGGACGCCCCACTCATCTAACAACTGCCGGACTTGCTGGCTACAAAACGCTGCATCATTGTCAGTCAGGAGCTCTTCCGGCGCACCTCGCTCAGAAAAAATGCCGAATTCTGTCTGGTCATCTGCCGCCACACCGCAAATCTCGTAGGCCCGCAATCAATGAGAGTTAGAAAGGGCTTGCCACTGTAATGAGTAATATCCATGGCCAGCCGCTTCCACACACCCTCAACTTCCAATCGACCCTTCTGCCATCGCTCTGGTGCAGGATCAATAGACTGGCAAGCCTCACAATTTCTGATGATCTGTCTGACATCCATCTTGGTCACTGCTAGGTATACGCGCCTCACAAAATAAAGGGTCCTCTTGATACATGGATGTCCGCTCTGTGCATGAATTTTTTGTATTTGACATGGGTCGATTGCAACTGCACAAGATCGAGCAGTAATCTCCACTTCCATCTTCGCGGCTTCATACAATTTGTGAGGTACTCGGGTCAGTTGGTCAGCACGATTACAATGTGATGGCACCAGAGTGACGCTCAGTGACAGCCCATACTCAGATACCAGGTTTTTTAGCGTGTCTAGCCTTCTCCGTATTAACATTTCGCTTGCTGCCTTGGTACAGATTCGTGTCCGTCCTGAAAATGTGTCAGACACCCAGTGGTAGACACAGAGAGAATCTGTGTACAAGGTCAACTTCTTAGACTGCCACTGCAGGGCCAGATTTATCCCCTTTACAACGGCGTCCAGCTCTGCCAGGTTGATATGCTGAGAATCTGTTACGGGCCGCAGCAAACATGCATCTTCGAACACGTTTCCTCCTTGCTCCAACGATACTCCCAACGCCAAAGAACTGGCATCAACCCACACACCTACGTTGTCTCCGTTAACACACCACCGCCCACAGTCAGGGTCCTTCTTGTTCAATCTCTCCAGTGTCTCTTTAATCATCAGAGTTAGTAGGACATCATCGGATATGTCATCCCAACCCGTGGTTGTTAAATTTTCTCTGCGTTTAGTTACACCAACAGCTGCGCGGACCCAGCCACAGGCCGGTAAGTGACCAACAAGTTTTCCACACCAAGAAAAAACGGTCCGCCTTGTACCGATGTTGGGGATGCTTGGAATTTCACTGCCACGCCTTCATTGTAGGGTGCCATCTTCTTCATAAACATCCAATCCCAATACACGTGCTCCTTCCCCCAAACGTTCGGGATTCTTGCATTCCAGACCAAACTGAGACAACTTTTCTTTGACACACGACGCAGACTGTACATCTTCATTGACGTATACGTCATCAATGTAAGCTGACGTTGAGTCACTCATGGGCTTTTCTTGGGACAATACTGTGTTGACAATAGTATTCATGATCTGTGGTAGCACATTTAGGCCAAAGCCGAGGCATGTAAAGCAGTACCTCTGCCCCTGGAACCAAACTGTCTGGAACGGCCACAACGTCTCATCAACTCGCACCTGTAAATAGGCTTTTCGCAAATCCAATATCGAGACATTAGTGCCTTTCTGACGCCATTCCCTCAACTTGCTGGCGCATACGTCAGCATCGGCAGTGTAGGCTTCAATATGCTTGTTAAGCTCCCTATAGTCCAGCACCGGTCGTACTTTCGACTTGTTATGCTGGACTACTGCCATCAAGGGTATTAGACCCTTGAGAGGCCCAAGCTTGTCCTCAGGGTAGGGGATTAACCAGCCATCTTGGATCCACGCCTTTAGTTCCCTTTTGTATTCTGCTCGGGCCTCACTGGGTATAGGGTCCTCTGCAACCCCATTCTTGAGTTTAGTCGGTGCCCTTCCCTCGGTCCACTTCCAAGATGCAATCCAGGCCCTCTTGCGAGAGTCGTAGTCCACTGTAAAATCCGGCCGATCGATGTGGAGCGCTGCACACACTGGGGCCTCCAAGAATCGCACTTTTCCATCCCGATGAATTGCGACTCCCCCCAGCGCCTTGATGGCATCGTATCCGAGCAACAGGTCAAACCCCAGGAGATTTCCTTGGGTCACGAGCACATTGATCTTAGTGACTGCACCGGTGTCCGTGTAGATCTCGACAGTTCCAGCTCCACAGCATGTCTGGGTCTCGCCTCCTATCGTGGTGACTTTGATCTTTCTCTTAGTCCAACTTGGACAAAGCCTGGCGCTCACTATAGTATGCGAACAGCCTGAGTCAAGAAGTGCTGAGCAGGGTATCCTGTTCACGTAGACGGTCATCACTGGTTGCGCCTTGTTCAAGTTTTGCTCGGGGAGCAGGGCGGCGCTGACGTCCTCACCCCTGATACGTTTCCCGCACAGTTTTGGGCTAGATGCCCCAAACCGTCACAATTAAAACAGCGCACACGCCCCCTGTTATGGCAAATCTTTGCAAAATGTCCGCGTCGGCCGCAGCGAAAACATTTCCCATTGCTTGCAGGGTTCTGATTCGGAATCTCCCGAGCGCCAATCTGGCCTGTCTGTGTCGCCATCACAACTGGTTCCCCCAGGTCCTCCTTATCTTTGATGATGGCTCGAGCACGTTCCATCAAGTGTTCCATGGGCGTTGTTGAAACGCTGGTTGAGGCTCTCAGTAGCTGTTTCACCCGAGTGGGAAGGCCCGTCACAAACGCGTCCGCAAGCGTCCGCTCCGACACCCCTCCACCGAATAGGACTGCGAGTTTCTTTAACTCCGCGAAGAAAACGTCCATGCTTTCCTCCGGTAGAAGTTTTCGGGAAGCAAATTTTTCATAGGCCGTACACGGATCCATGGCGAATGCCTTGTACAGTGCAGCTTTAATTGCGGTGACATCTCCCTTTTCGGCAGCACTGAGTTGCTGATACACACTCAAGGCACCCCCAGCCAATCTCAGGGGAATCACAGTGTGTACCCTTTTTACCTCACAAAGGTCGCACGTCAGCTCGACCCTTTCAACCCAGTCGACAATGGACGTGGACCTGTCAAACTCGGGTATGAGCTTTAAGTCGAATTTCGACTCGGTCATAGTCCTAGAGGGCAAATAGCCGAAATAGCTTGTAGGAAATGTGTAAGGAAAGTCCTTTAAAATTACTGCGCCCTCTGTAGATGTATAAGGAAAATCCTTTAAAAGTACTGCGCTCTCTGTAGATGTATAATGTTGCAGCAATGTAAAGCAATTCAATAACCAGTAGACACCGGTTCTGCACAGAATCCAACTAGCAAGGTACCTAGACGGACGCGAACGGTTACTCAGAACGGTCCCAACAACGGTAAGATATGCTCACACCCACACGGCAAGAGAAGCAACAGCAACACCATTCCCGACCAAGTAAATCATCGCTCTCCCAACGTCTTTCAATCACCCGCTTTTATGGCCGTTGCAGGCCGGCTAAATTTGCATATTGCGAGAATTCATGTGACTTTGCGAGATATCCTTTACAAAAGACGGCAGCCGCCATCTTGATCTTTCTTTCTCTATTTTCGGTCGGCGACGCCGAGCCGGCCCCGAGGTAAGTCTTTCCTTTTCGTCCGTCTCTCTTACGCACCCACACAACACACAAACACGCGGGCGCTTGTCTCCTGGATGCACATTACAGTTTCTCTAAAGTTTCTAACTATATCGAGAACTTCCCGTTTTCCATGACGTCATACACATGTTAAAACATGTGTCTTCTTTCACGTGTTCTGGAAATGCGTGTTCAAAACTTTTTCCTTTGTTTACAAAAGGAATTTTAACCTATATTCCCAGTAACCTATATTTCCAATATGTTAAAAACAGGTTTATTAAATTATCCTATAGTTGCATTCCTCAATTGAATTTTCATAACAGAATTGACAACGCACATTCTTTTCTTGACTATTTTATCTCTAAGCTAAACAATGGCTTGTTTTCACATTCCATTTGCTAATTCTCTCTCGTAATCTATTTCTAAACCTAAATTACGAGGTTCGAATTTCGTCTATGCTATTTCATTTTCATTTTAACTAAATCTCTCTATTTTTATACTTACATGAAAAGAGGACAGCCCTTATCATGTAACACGTTAACGTTGGTCGAAATCGAACTGTTCTTTCCTTAATTCGATTATTTCGATTATCGATTCCGATACAGAAATTATTTATGAACACTCTCAGAAAATAAAGTACATTTGTGGTAAATTTTTTAAAAATCGGCCCCGTCGTTTCGGAATACGTAGGAAACGAACTCACACACTGGCACAGACAAAGTGCCTGTTATATATAAGTATATAGATAGATAGAGATTTCCAGTAAGGATTATATGTTATTTACTGTCTGTTATCTTTTTTCCATTGTTTTTATTAAAATCAGTAAGTAGAGATTGAATTTACTTATTCTTTATAACAATCTTAATTTGTTATCTGATAGGATTTGAACTCGTCGTCTGTGTAAAATCCAAAATGAACCGAATGCATATATTTGGTTCAGATTGTTTTGCATTTATAGAAAATATCAGTAAAATAAATATTAAAAGCGAAAAAGGTATTTTCGTAGGTTACGATAAAAACAGTCCAGCATATTTAATCTACTTTCCAGCCCAATATGCCATAAAAAGGGTTAGATGTGTAAAATTCAATGATACGTTAAATTTAGAAAATGGCGATCCAGTGTATGAAAAATGTGAGGATATATTACCTAGCATCTTAATCGATCACAATGAAGATATTAATAATGACGACAATTGCAGTAGAACTACTGACGAAAATATTAACCACACACGTCGATACCCGATAAGGGAGTGAAAAAGACCAGACTTCTTAAAAATTGAAAAGATACAAGACTACGTAGTGGATTACTGTGACTCGTTGAAAAGCGCACCGGAAAGTTATAATAAGGCGATTAATTCAGAAAATCACCAGGAATGGAAAAAAGCTATGATATTCGAATTGAAAGCTTTATATGAAGATAACACATATGAAATAGTGTCAAAACCAAAAGATAATATAATTTCTTCATGCTGGGTCCCCCCATGGCTTCTTTTTGCACATATTATACCAATATATTAATAATTCTTTTTGGACCAATGGGAATAAAGACAAATCCCCCCCCCAAAAAAAGCAAAAAAAAAAAAAAAAACGCCAAAAAACAACCCCCACAAATTGTTATTTTATTTGTTCATTTATTTTTTATTTTATTTATTTATTTATTTATTTTTTCCTTTTCTCAAGTCAAACCAAATTGAATCCGAAAGAATTTTTCCATTATATCGAAAAAGAGGGTGTGTTAAATGTTTTATTGACTCCTAATGGTTATAATAACCAACCAATGAAAAGCTTCCAAAGTTACTATAAAAATTGTCGAATTTTGGATTCAATCAGTTCGCCGTTGTCTACGTCACGAACCGCATTTGATTCTTCGCCGCCATCTTAGTTACTGGCAATTAATTCACACTGAATAATAAAAATATTATGAGAAAGCTGAAAATCATTAAGTAAATGAACGACATTCAATTAAATACCAGAACGATTTATGAAAAGTACTTTTTGAAACTGAGTTTGACAAGACGACTGTGTTGTAGTACATAGGGAAGCAATCACGTTGTAACGTGTCCAACAGCTGGAGTAATTCTCAGAAAGGAACTGATCGTAGAAATTCTGTTTTATGTTAGACACACGGATAAACAAAATATTTTTTTTAGTTTTGATAGGTAGATGAGTTCTTGTTGTAATTATCGTACAAGCGTTAAATAATCAAGCTTGTGTGTACTGAGAATTCTGAAAATGCTGAGAATGCAGGATGACAATCGGATGTCATGACAAAAGAAATAATAATTGGAAGTTCGAAAAGTCATTTGTTAAAAACAATGTTTAATGCAGCGACAGTCAGCAAACTAAAACTAAAAATAATATTTGAAAAATCTGAATGGTCACTTAAAAACAATGAGAATGAAGCTGACAGCCAGCGAACGTCATAAGTCTCGGAATTGATTGTCAGAGGAAAGAGAGATTAGATGTTAACTACTTAGCAAATATATCCGGTGAACCAAGTGCAACAGAGATTCAAACAATTGCACTTTAAGGGACGATCAGAATCTTATAAAGATATCTGAGTTAGAATATCTGAGTTAGCGCGTGAATGTATGGCATCCTCTAGAATACCCCATCCCAATTTTTTTTAAGTGGCTCAATTAAGTTGAAGTTTAGTTTTTGTTTTGATGAGCAGAGGCGGAGAGGAAATTCAGCGAATTCCTACGTGCGCCTCTTACCAACCCATCATCCTCTTCCATATATAGTCCCCAACAACCAAAATCCACAATAACATTGATTTATATTATTATAAAACAAGTCGTTTTCATTCTTATGGGTAAAGTTAATGCAAAACAAGAAAGAACCAGAACAGTTGCGAATAATGCTAGTATAGAAAAAGTCTAGCAACATTTTTTTCTTTTGAGCAAATTGTAAATTGATCAAGTGCGTAAACATCTTTATACTAGGTGCACCGGATTTTCCTTCATTACAAGTAATCGAACTTCGGTTTTCATTGAAGTAGAGTAAATATTTGAATGTGTATTGCCTAGGATTCTATTTCCGTGTGTAAACAATCGAAAATTGGAAAGACGAGTCTCAAGTTTAGAAAGTGATTCAAGCATCGTCTCCAATCCTCAACGTGTTGTCTCACTGTTCGCCTGCCAGACCCATTAAACCTTATGTTGAAGTAGCTTTTGGGCTTTGATAAGCGATGACTCATTAGTTCAAAAATATAGTTTCCTGGCACGGGAATCATCCAAGAATTCTGGTTCTTCAACTCACTTGAACCAAGTTCTGACTTGTTCTCAAATTAAAAGGATTTTAATTGTTGTATTCCAAAAGCTTTGTGCACATTTCAAGTCCTCATATCTGCTTAACTATAAATGGTAGTAAAATAAAAGTGGTGTCATTTTAAATCTAAATGCATTAATTTTTTCTAAGACTATTGGTTTTTTCCATTTCTTTTCAGATCCAGTAATGGCATTCACTCAACCAAAAGAAGCTGTTTTGTATGTTTGAATTTTCACAAACTAAATCATGGTCACTTATTTAATGTGCATTTCGCAGAAAAAAAAATCGGAAATCAGCCTGCGATCTTTTGTGGGGACTGGTCTATGTGCCTACCATGTTAGACGTAGATGAGCTGAAGGCCTGAATAACATTAGCTGTTTCAACCATTGGAAAAACAACGCTGAGGCGCGTTTGGCAAGAATTGGACTATCGGCTTGATGTGTATCGTTTGACATATGCTGCTCACATTTGAACATCTTTGAAAATTCCATGAAAAACTTGAGAATACAAGCCTTCTATATCCTTAATGGTTCTCGAAATATTTAATTTCAAAATGTGCTAAAGACCTTTTAAACACCCTGTATCATCACAAATACATATAATGAAGTCTTATAAGATATCTATATTTTCTTTATAAATTTGTAGACGCCCAGAAATCAAAATTCTTCTTAATTTCTTATATTTGTGCTGAGTTGGTTGGAATGGGATTTTCTCGATACAATATCAAACAGGGTAATGAGAGATTAGTTCTTTTAAACAGATTCTCCCAGCGTAATATTAAATAAGGTCTTGCGATGGTTTGCAGTTTGGTTAGTTTTAGGAGATAACGTTTATTCTACGTCTGTATTGTTCGAGAGTTTTGATCTTTCTGTCTCAAATAGTCATACAAGTTCCAGACTCAAACTGCATTTTACTCAGGTCCAAACTGATATATATTTCATAAGAATAAGGATTACTATAATTATGCTTTAACGAGATCAGGCTATCTCGGAAAGATCAAATAAATATACGAGGTGGATAATAAAAATCTACACAATATCATATAACATGGCAATGAAAGGAAGAAGAAATGTAAAGAAAAATAGGTATAAAAATAATAAGAATAATAAAAAGAATGAAATTTAAAATAGCATGTAAGAGTAATAATAAAGAATAAGAGAAATAGACGCAAAAAACAAGTCTGGTTTAATCCACCTGTCAGTGAATATATTAAAAATGCTATTCCTAAAGAATTCTACAAAATAACTGACAAGAACTTCTCAGAAAATCAATTACGTAAAATAATTAATAAGAACACAGTAAAACTTTCATTCTCAAACACTGCCAATCTAAGTAAAACTATGATAAGTAAAATATACAAAATAGTGAATAACAATAGGATTGAATCAGGTGAATTAAATATGGAGAAACAATGTAACTGTAGAATACCTAACAAATGTCCATTGGAGGGCAATTGTTTAATTTCTGAAATTGTATACAAATATGAAGTTAAGGTGGAAAATAATAAAGAGATATACCTAGTAGGGATTGAATGTTTTAAGGACATATCCCGAAACCATGTTGCATCTTTTAAAATTGGATCAAAGAATAACCTAAATCGAGTTGAGGATAATGATAGAAATACGTATAGAACAACAATAATTATGAAAAATAATAGAGGAACCCGGCTGCATTAGGTGATTGGGTTAGAGAACAACGTAGGAATAAAATAGAACTTGAATTTAAATGGTCAATTGTTGATAAAGTTAGAAAATATGTTTACTTGAGTCATACAACATAGTGAATTCCAAAGAGGAAATTTTAAACAAAAAGTTAGATGTTATACAAAGCTGTTTTTATAGAAATAAATTCCTATTATCATAGCGAAAGCTGATTAAAATAACATTTTATAATAAAGAAAAAAGGAATAGGTTGGGAGTGAAATGTAAGTATGGTAGGAGAATATTAAATTTAATACAAATATTTTAGAATGGTACAATAAAAAATTAATAGATCATCAAAGTAAACATATAGAAACTAAACTAATTATAACATAAATAAGGAGAGTTCAATATAGACTTCGTAGCCTCGTAGGGGATGTCCTTTTCTCCTCCCTGCAACGTCTTTCTCACAGAAGAGATGTTGTGAGTTTGTCACTGCTTTATCGTTATTTTCATGGTAAGTTCTCGGCTGAGCTCCAATCTATGGTCCCCCCTCGCCAAACTTTCACAAGAAATACCCGTCTAGCAGAAAACACTATCACTAATTTCCCCCACTCTTTATCTGTGCCTAAAGCTAAACGTAGATTCCATGAGCAAAGCTTCTTTTTTTTTTAGAACTGCACGCCTATGGAATTGTCTTCCGTTTCCCTGCTTTCCAGCTGACTACAATATGGTTGTCTTCAAGTCTAACGTAAACAAGTTTTTTATGAGCCGTTCCATATAAGTTAACAAATTTACCGAATTTCCATTACTAACGATTACTATATTGTCCAATTTCTACTGTACACTCTTTAACCCTTATCCTCCAATGGCCCTTTGGCCTTGATAAGTGGTGATGCCTATGTAAAAAAATTAATAATCATTATTTGTAATAAACTAATGCCTAAGTAATTTCAATAACACAAGAGGAAATTAAAAAAAATCGAACAATAAGTAACTGTGATATGACCAGATTATAATAAGTTAAAACATTAAATCAAAATATAATGTTGAAGTAAACTAAAGGAGAAATTCTCATTCTGTGATATCCTAGATATTCTTTTTAATATACTGGGGAGAATTGCTTTTTTCGCACTCTTAGCATGATTAGATTTATAGTCTACTAGCATTTCAGCCCGGCGTTGCCCGGGTGTGTTGAGGTGTATGCTGAGCAAAAAAACATAAAACAAAAAACAGAAACGGTCAATTTTTTAATTTTGACCCCTATTATAACCCCTTACCATTTATTGTTTTGGGTTCAAATCGAGTTATTAAGTTAGAACAATGTCCAAGGAACCTAGATCTAAAATTTCAAGTGTTTAGACCCCAAACTGTTAGAGGAGTTTGGTAGAGTTATCAAAAGTCAAATCGTCGAACTTTGACCCTTTATACGCCTAATTTCTGACCGAAAACCGATCACATAGATTTTCCCAAATCTCAGTACACTGTATATCAAATTTCGAGTCTGTAGATTGAAAACTGACAGAGTTATTGCGAAGGAAAATGTACACAGACACACGGACAGGCAGACAGACACACAGACACGTTCACTTTTAAAGATATATAGATATGAATCAGTGTTTGGTTGTTTTTGTGATACGGTTCGTAAGTATTGTTGTTAAGATTCAGGGTTAGATAAAAAAAAAAAACCCACTACTTTACAATTGCGGTCTAGTGTTATTTCTAACTAAAGTTTATTAAAAATAGTTTAATTTTCTTATTAGTTTTTTCTATTATTCAATCGCCTGAATTAACCAAAAATAATGCATCATCGCTTGCCGGTGTCCCTCAGGGGTCCATCTTGGGCCCAACTCTTTTCCTGATCTACATTAATGATCTTCCAAATCACATCCTTACATCATTTGTAGACATTTATGCTGACGACACTACCATTTATGGTAGCACATCTAAGACAGTAAACGACCACGTTCTCTCCAATTCTCTCTCCTATGATCTTGAGCACGTAGTACAATGGGGAAAGGAGTGGCTAGTTACTTTTAATGCATCTAAAACCAAGCTTCTCTCTTTACATCATCAACATTCTAATCCACATTTGGCATCAATTGAAATGAATGGCTCTCGTCTTCAGGAGGCCTCAAGTTTTGACAAGCTTCTGGGCTTGACCATTACTCCTGATCGTAAATGGAACACGTACATCAAATCTGTTGCCAAGGCCGCTGGAAAAATGGGATCTTTCTATCGATCCGGTAAATATCTCACTGCTGATGCTATTCTCTATCTATATAAGAGCCAGGTACGTTCAAGGATGGAATACTGTTGCCACATCTGGACAGGAGCTGCTAGAAAGGACTTGTCCTGCCTTGATAGAGTTCAAAATAGACTTCGTAGCCTCGTAGGAGATGTCCTTTTTCCCCCTTGCAACCTCTATCTCACAGAAGAGATTTTGCGAGTTTGTCTCTGATGTATCGTTATTTTCATGGAAAGTGTTCGACTGAGCTTCAATCTATGGTCCCCCCTCGCCAAACTTTCACAAGAAACACTCGTCTAGCTGTAAACACTATCAATAATTTCCCCCACTCTTTATCTGTGCCTAAACCTAATCGTAGATTCCATGAACAAAGCTTCTTTCTTAGAACTGCACGCCTGTGAAATTGTCTTCCGTTTTCCTGCTTTCCGGCTGACTACAATATGGTTGTGTTCAAGTCTAAAGTAAACAAGTTCTTGATGAGCCGTTCCATATAAGTTATCAAATTTACCAAATTTTCATTACTAATGATTACTATATTGTCCAATTTCTCCTGTACACTCTTTAACCCTTATCCTTGAGTGGCCTCTGGGCCTTGATAATGTGGTGATGCCTATGTAAAAAAAAAATTAATAAACACTGAAGTAAAAATATTAAAGTAATTTCGATAAATTCTAAATAGATAACTATTGGGATAATAGAGTTATCCCCCTTTACAACGTAACGGTATTAGGAAGGATAATCGATAGCAAAGATTAAAAAATAAAAATATAATACTTAGATAATGATAAGACTTAATAAGTCATATTTACATAAACAGTTTGGTGTGAAAATAAATTTTAATTAATATTATTTAAATACACCTTTTAATTATAATTCCTTCTTAAGAAATAACGCATGAAAATAAAAATACAACTAGTAAATCGTAACATGTGAATAAAATTTATACAAAACTTTGGCGGATTGAGAAAAAATAACTAAATAGGAAAAAAATTGATGCTTAATCTTCAATACCAAACACAAACAGGATCCTCTCCTTTCACCATTAACGTTTCGATCCCCATTTTTCCAAAAAATAAAATTTCAATTTTTCTTCCCGCTTTCCTTGGAATTTTATGCACACTTCAAGAGAATTTCTTGACAAATAGGATGTCTAGGAACAAACATAATTTTTATATATGGATATGTTTTCTAGACCATCGTCAAATTATTCGTTTCGATTAAAACGCTTAACCAATCGAAACGGAAGGTGACGGTGGTCATGTGATTAACGAAACGGACTGATGACTTGGACGTTTCAAGTTCACATATATTTGGTTTCACAGAATCACTTTCACTTCGAATGTTGGCAACTTTCACGTGGACCCTCCAGTAAATATCCGTAAGTATCCGATGTTTTACTTACCCCTCCCCCCCCCAAAAAAAACAATGGCAGCAATACAATCTTCGGATTCATATGAGATGATGATGATGATGATGATGATGATGATAACCGATCGAAACGATTCTTTCCAACCAATTAAAACAGATTTATGTTTAACTATCAGGTCACCTGGAGTTGCCCGGTCGTAAAATATGCTTAAATATAATATTGCAATTTATGCAGATTCCATACTTTTATTATTATAGAGCTAATTATTATTTATATTGTACCAAATATAAAGTTGTTATTACAAAAAAATTTTGTAAAAATATTATTTTGGGTGCCATCAGTTAGAATCGAGATTTAATTGTTCAGCAATATTAGCTACCATTTGACCTAAGGAGGCAATTATATCTAAATGTTACAAATCAACACAGTCAAACGTATAAATGTATATTTGATCATGGGTAGAGGATACACATTAAGTCAACTTACGCCTGCCAAATTTCAATTTTTCAACACAAACAAAGTCACACATACATATCTATATAAAAGTGAGAAGGAGTGTGTGTGTGAGGACAATTCTCAACCTATATACGCAAAGTATTTTTATCTGTAGACTTTGAATTCGGTATACAGGTTATTTAGACATGTGAAAACGTTTGGACTGGGTTTCATCCGAAAAAACGGCTGCTAAGGGGACAAAATTGAAATATTGCTATAAGGGGTAATCGGATGTTTACCTGTTTGTCAACTGTTTCACGAATGCGCATGCATGAACACTTCACATTGAAGATTCCTTATGTTAAGAATAAGTAGGTTTGTAAACACTTTTTAAAGATACTGTTAAGCTGGCCTAATGGATATCGTACTTGACTCGCCGTCTTTAAGTGTTGGTTTTGATCTCAGCTCGTTATTTTTTACTTACAAAAAGTGAACTGTTTTGTAAAAAAAACAATACTCATATGCACACGTCTCAGTTTCTGTATGAATTAAAATATAATATTTATATGTACTTTAATAGAAAGAATGATAAAAAAGGAAATAATTCCTTTGTATATAAAATAAAATTATCCAATTACAAATATTCAACGTAGCTGTCCTAAATAAGTATTAGCAGTATTGATCCAGTAGAGAAGTCTTCACTTGTAAAGAATTCCAGGTAAAAATCTGTATATTAATACTGCTAGATAATAACATTGTTAAGAGTTAATTAGTTATTATCGATCTTTCTATCTGTTAATTTAACTATCTATTCAATGATATTCTTAAAATAGTTTATATTCGGAGTTATTTATTGTTTATAGAATAAAGTGTAGTAATGGGTTTTAGCTGAGGATTTTTACATAAATTAGCTTGGTTAAATAAACAAAACAACCTTGGACAGGCAGACGTGGAAAGGCCACACGTTAGTGATGTGTGTGCTTTCTGAATGATGACGTAACAGAACTGAGGTCAGGAGGTCGGGAAGTTTAATCGAGAGTTGGAGTTTAATCACGCAAGTGAATAGACGTACTTGAAGCCAGGAAGCGAGACTGTGAAGAATAAGCATGTAGACGAAATTCAGACTCCTGTGAAGACAATTTGAGACAACTGAAATAAATTTATATTCTAAAAATATAAAGTGTTGTTCTGTGGTTTCACAAAAGAAAAAAAGAACAGCGGCCTCAATTGGTTATGATGTTGCTCGTTTCATCACGGAGCTCAGCAGTGAAGATAGAAGAACTCTTGAAGAAAGAAAATGTATGAAACATATATTATTCTTCTTAGAAAAAAATGATAATATAAGTAAATATGAACTGTAATATATACCCGTGTGATAACTCTCTGATACAACATGACTCAGTTTATACGTCGATATCATATCCCCTGGCTAAACAACATACATACAATTTATACGTTTATAATCTGATGCCGTTTGGAGGACAAAATATATCATCCTCTTATACTTGACTATGTAATATAATTGTTTTGGTGCCAATCTACGTCTCAATACAATATAACTATTTTAATATCTCCCACCGCTCTAAATGTAGCATAACTGTTTTGCCATGTTGGTACCTCTAAATACAACAATATCACAGTGCCTTTAATATACGCACCTACATGTATCATGGTTTCCAGATTGCAAATTATTCGATCGGGAGATCCTATTTATAAAAAAAATAGGATAGAAAGTGATAACATACTATGGACATTACATTTGCATATTTGTACAGTCAGGGAAACAGGCAGCACTCAGTGGTCAATATACAAAATCAGTCAGGAGAAATAGATAACCTCGTGATCACATTATGCACTCCAGGGAATCAAGTTGCTTAAAAATGGCATTGTTTATGGACTTCTTTTAATAATTACAAGAAATCTTTTCAACCAGCAAGAAGTATGGCTAAAGGTACATTACCTGAAAGTATTTCGTTCAAACTCCTCGGCTTAATGTTCACAGGGAACATGAGTTTGAATAGATACAAATAGCATTGCTAATGTTGCCGTGAAGAAGGTGGGCTCCTTCTACCGTGCTAGAAAGTTACTTCTGCATGCAAGTATCCTGTACCTCTACTAGTATTTATATATAACCATATCACACATTAAAGAGGGCTTAGTCCTTTATCTATATACAGTATATGGCCAGTGACGGTGGTCAAGTGGTTAACAACACGGAATGACGACCTGGGTGTTCCAAGTTCGAATCCAGTTCGTTCGTTACACAAAAACAAGTCAACCTTCACGTGGCTCGATATCTTTCTAGAAAGTAAATTATTGGCGAAACCAATACCAACAATAGAATCTACGGATTCATACGATATGACGATTATCTATATAAGCAAATCGACTGGACATTGATTGCAACTCTGACCACTAAACAGATTTTGGTACAAGTTTGGTAGCAATTGTCAAGAACCCGCATTCTAATTGATTGTCATCTGAAAGACATCAGTAAATTAAAGCACCAATTATTGATCGACAATCATTAATCAATAAACATAAAACTCTTGCAATTTCTTGAAGATGATATTAATCTATCCTCTGTATCCTCCCCACAGAGAAGTCTCATCCGGAAGTGATGTTAAATTTGGAAAGATTCCAAATTACTCAATTGCATGAGTAAAATCTGAAGTTGGGAAAATGACATGATGTACACAGGAAAGTATTTGACTGACCATAACAATCCAGACCCATTAGTTGAAATTTTTACGTTCAACTACTTTGCTACTATATGAATTATGCTAATTCTATATTTCAGTCACGTAAACTATTAAGAGTTGATACACACACACAATGCATTCCTTTAGTATATTCGCCTTTTCTGGTCTAGGTTATTTTGTTTTATCTCTTCACGAATAAAAGAAAAGACGTTCGTTCTTAGTAGCTGCAGTATTTGCCCGAATTTCAATAAATGGCTGCTCAAAACAAGCAATAATGTTACTGACGCAACACGGGAATTACGTTAATCGCTTTGCGTCTTAAAATATTCCTTTATTTAGCTTTATATATATATATATATATATATATATATATATATATATATACATATATATACATATATATATACATATATATACATATATATATACATATATATACATATATATACATATATATATATATATGTATATATATATATATATACATATATATATATATATATATATATATATATATATATATATATATATATATATATATATATATATGAATGCTTCATTGAAGAGCAGATACAACTCATATTTGTTTCTCTTACAATCATTTTTTCTTTCTTAAAAAGAAATTTCCCGTATTCGCAAACGGAGACGAGTAATCAGAATCTCTCTCCCTCCCCTTCTCTCTCTCTCTCTCTCTCTCTCTCTCTCTCTCTATATATATATATATATATATATATATATATATATATATATATATATATATAGTAAGACGTTACACAGAATCTTCCGCGTTTTATTCCCATAAATAAACGTCGGGCTAAAATACATCGAATTTCTGTTACGATGCGTTTCTATATATACAAGTTGTGCTTTTTTAAGCTAGCTAATCAAATAGATTTATTGTTACCACCGCTCGTAGGTTTATTCCTTATTCAACCAATGGCCGGGCTTCACTCAGACAAAGTTTGGCTAACTTCTATTTCATGTTCTATTGGTCTTTTTTATACGGCAATTCGCCATTTTTTAACGTTGTGTTTTAATCGTTAAACCTATCTTAAGACATGTGCACCTTTTTGTATTAGTTTAGATTATATTAGTTATTAATTTTACGTGTATTAACTGACTACTTAGCCCTACGCACGTATTGAACAATATCGAAATAAATACTGAAAATTGATACGTAAAATAATATATATTTTTTCTCTGGATACATGAAAAAATATACATGCGTGTATATATTAAATAAAAGATGAGAAATAAAGGTTACTTATACTATTATATCCTCAGATGAATAAGAATCGCGTAAGAAAAATATTTATAGGACATGATATTTCAAAGCTAAATGCTTCTCTTCGGAAGAGAAGGGCCAGAGTTCTATGCAATGTAAAATATAGATAAAAGCTGACTTAATAGTTCGGTTTGGTTGTTTTGTTTTACGGCATATCAACCCTTTTCAGGTTATTTAATGCCGAATCCAATTATTTTGAAAATAGTATTCATGTTGCATTCAGTTATTTTGTAGAAGGTTTTTATTCTTCAAGCTCTTTGTATCTTCAATCGCAAGTTTGTAGTGTTTGGTTTGGTTGTTTTATAGTGGATTGTATCGTTTTTGTTCTTTGCCCTGCAGAACATGAATGAGTTTTGCAATGGGAGAGGAAAAAGGATTGCAGTATTAATGTTTGGTACATTTTAAGTAAAGAAACCAGCCAGTTAGTAGGGGAGATAGAAAGAGAAAAGGGAAAATCGGAAAAGAGAGAAAAGTGGAATTGTTGTTTTTGTTTTTTTTTAGAACATAATTAAGTTTTGCAAAAGGAAGTAGAAAAACAAAACGCATCAATGTTAGGTGCATTTCGTCTTAGGAAGCCAATATCTTCAGACAGCCTGATCTGGTAGCACCAGTGTACTCACTGAGCTATGGGATTGGTACTTGTAAATTGTATGTGCATTGTTTATATAAACATTTTAAAGTGCTACATTTGTTTATTTGCAAACAAAGAGTTTAGCTTTATGCAAAATAAACAGCAGGCGATATTATTTAACAAGAGCGCTCTACCCAAGGGATGGGGGCTTGTATATACAGAATTGTGCAAAGCATATGAATACTTGATTTGCTTCTAACAAACTATTCCACTACAAGTAACGCTCACAAACTTAGACAAAAATGCATTACAACCTTAAGCCTGACGGATTGAAGAAAAATTGTATTTCAAACGTAAGTATAAGAGTCAAGAGAAATGTTTATATTATTTTTATTGTTTGAATTATTGTTTTCATTTTGAGCTTTATTCTCCCAACGTTTCGGATAATGTAACTTCTGATCTGGTAGCACTAGACTGGCTTCATAACATTAACATGGATACAGAAAAGTAAAGAATGGATTTCTACATAACACCGTTGTTCCAGCGCGGTTCGTGTTCTGCATAAGTGCCAAAGCGTGTTAAGGTCCTTTCCTGGTCCTGGTGAACTTGAAGAAAGAATCTGATCAACTTTAATCATCCTTCTAGTATAAGGGAGTACCTGAACAGATAAAAACCAAGTGTATTAATTTTTGTAGGCCTATCTAATCTATTGAAAGAATTCACAAAACCTACAGAAGTATATATTAAGATGTATTAAACAAGGTATAAAGTACAAGGGTTTCACTTGAACTAGTAAATAGTTTAACATTCTTCGAACATTTTAAGTATTTTAATCTGGATTACTTAAAGTTTTGGATTTTATTTCTTTTTGTTATATATATATATATTTCCGATCTATTATTTTTTATATGTGTATTCTATTATCTTTCATTTAATTTTTCTATCTTCATTTCTGCTTTATTCGTCTTTCAATATCTCTTTCATCACCTTTCCTTTTTTGTACTTTTATTGTTTGACCTTTTTTAAGAATCCACATTATTTCCTATTGATCCCCATTATTTCCTATTAATCCCCATTATTTCCTATTGATCCCCATTATTTCCTATTGATCCCCATAATTTCCCATTAATCCCCATTATTTCCTATTGATCCCCATTATTTCCTATTAATCCCTATTATTTCCTATTGATCCCTATTATATCCTATTAATCCCTATTATTTCCTATTGATCCACATTATTTCCCATTAATCCCTATTATTTCCTATTGATCCCCATTATTTCCTATTAATCCCTATTATTTCCACTTGATCCCTATCATATCCTATTAATCCCTATTATTTCCTATTAGTCCCCATTATTTCCCATTAATCCCCATTATTTCCTATTAATCCCCATTATTTCCTATTAGTCCTTATTATTTTCTATTAGTCCCCATTATTTCCTATTGATCCTCATTATTTTCTATTGATCCTCATTATTTTCTATTGATCCCCATTATTTCCTGTTAATCCCCATTATTTCCTATTAGTCCCCATTATTTCCTATTAATCCCCATTATTTCCTATTAATCCCCATTATTTCCTATTGATCCTCATTATTTCCTATTGATCCTCATTATTTTCTATTGATCCTCATTATTTCCTATTAATCCTAATTATTTTCTATTGATCCTCATTATTTTCTATTGGTCCCCATTATTTCCTATTAATCCTAATTATTTTCTATTAATCCTCATTATTTCCTATTAATCCTAATTATTTTCTATTGATCCTCATTATTTTCTATTGGTCCCCATTATTTTCTATTGGTCCCCATTATTTCCTATTAATCCTAATTATTTTCTATTAATCCTCATTATTTCCTATTAATCCTAATTATTTTCTATTAATCCTCATTATTTTCTATTGATCCTCATTATTTCCTATTGGTCCCCATTATTTTCTATTAATCCTCATTATTTTCTATTGATCCCCATTATTTTCTATTGATCCCCATTATTTCCTATTAGTCCCCATTATTTCCTATTGATCCCCATTATTTTCTATTGATCCCCCTTATTTCCTATTGATCCCCATTATTTCCTATTGATCCCCATTATTTCCTATTGATCCCCCTTATTTCCTATTAATCCCCATTATTTTCTATTGATCCTCATTATTTTCTATTGATCCTCATTATTTTCTATTGATCCCCCGTATTTTCTATTGATCCCCCTTATTTCCTATTGATCCCCCTTATTTCCTATTAGTCCCCATTATTTTCTATTAATCCTAATTATTTTCTATTGATCCTCATTATTTCCTATTGATCCTCATTATTTTCTATTGATCCCTATTATTTCCTATTAATCCCCATTATTTCCTATTGATCCTCATTATTTCCTATTGATCCTCATTATTTCCTATTGATCCTCATTATTTTCTATTGATCCTCATTATTTCCTATTAATCCTAATTATTTTCTATTGATCCTCATTACTTGCTATTGGTCCCCATTATTTCCTATTAATCCTAATTATTTTCTATTAATCCTCATTATTTCCTATTAATCCTAATTATTTTCTATTGATCCTCATTATTTTCTATTGGTCCCCATTATTTCCTATTGGTCCCCATTATTTTCTATTGGTCCCCATTATTTCCTATTAATCCTAATTATTTTCTATTAATCCTCATTATTTCCTATTAATCCTAATTATTTTCTATTAATCCTCATTATTTTCTATTGATCCTCATTATTTCCTATTGGTCCCCATTATTTTCTATTAATCCTCATTATTTTCTATTGATCCCCATTATTTTCTATTGATCCCCATTATTTCCTATTAGTCCCCATTATTTCCTATTGATCCCCATTATTTCCTATTGATCCCCCTTATTTCCTATTGATCCCCATTATTTCCTATTGATCCCCATTATTTCCTATTTATCCCCCTTATTTCCTATTAATCCCCATTATTTCCTATTGATCCTCATTATTTTCTATTGATCCTCATTATTTTCTATTGATCCCCCTTATTTTCTATTGATCCCCCTTATTTCCTATTGATCCCCCTTATTTCCTAGTAGTCCCCATTATTTCCTATTAATCCTCATTATTTTCTATTGATCCTCATTATTTCCTATTGATCCCCCTTATTTTCTATTGATCCCCATTATTTCCTATTGATCCCCCTTATTTCCTATTAATCCCCATTATTTCCTATTGATCCTCATTATTTTCTATTGATCCTCATTATTTTCTATTGATCCCCATTATTTCCTATTAGTCCCCATTATTTCCTATTGATCCCCCTTATTTCCTATTAATCCCCATTATTTCCTAATAATCCCCATTATTTTCTATTAATCCCCATTATTTCCTATTGATCCTCATTATTTTCTATTGATCCCTATTATTTCCTATTGGTCCCCATTATTTCCTATTGATCCCCCTTATTTCCTATTAATCCCCATTATTTCCTAATAATCCCCATTATTTTCTATTAATCCCCATTATTTCCTATTGATCCTCATTATTTTCTATTGATCCCTATCATTTCCTATTGGTCCCCATTATTTCCTATTAGTCCCCATTATTTCCTATTGATCCCTATTATTTCCTATCGATCCCCATTATTTCCTATTGATCCCGATTTTGTTTTACTATCACTTACCTATATACTACACTTCCGATTTTTATTTTCCCATTGTCTCTTTCCTATTCACAATAGCTATTGACACATGCCTTTTCGATCTGATATGCGTTTACTCAGATCGTACACACGTACCACACACTTTCAATTACGCACTTGTTCCCTGCCCCGCTCGTGATTCCCGTTTCAGCCGACAGGCAGCGTTTATCTTCCCTCCTGTTCAGTTTCTTCCTATATATATTTCTCCTTTCTCACTGACGTCGACGTGACACGTTCTTGCTTGTCTGACTGTCCATATGAGGGACACGCTTTTAACACATTCCTCGACAGCTGCGTAATACTTTCAAGGTAAGAATGAACTCTCGTATATGAATATTCGACAAATCCAAACACACGTATGCTGGAGAATATGTACGCAACGAACTTTCTAACTGCATATACATCTATACAATGATCTCATACGTATAATTGACAATTAACTGCATGCACGATATATACATATAAACAGTGTACACAAACACAGTTTGTATTATTAAGTACGTCTGTGTAAATAAATAATCTTTGTATATATATGTAAATACGTAACCCTGTTTTAGCGTGTTTTATTTTAATGTTTCGTTAAATGTGCTTTTTTTTTTTGTAATTATAATACCGGCATCTTTCGTGTCTGCATTTCTTGCCAAGAGGAGCAAGCGACAACAATCTTTATTCCCTCCACTTAACAATAGATGATGATTTAGCCAACTACAAAAAACAGATAACTTCGTCTCCTGCAGTTATATTTTAATATTATTATACTTCCAAGATTTCTTTTTGTATATCTAATTTAATATATCTTAACATATATGGCGTTCATTTCTAATATAAATGTTATGAGGCCAATTATTATCTCTATTTTTATATTTTTTTATAATAGAAACCTCTTCTGATGAGAAGCATTTAGCTTCGAAATGCCAGGGCCTACAGAGGTTTTTCTATCTTACGCTTTCCTTATTGATCTAATAATATAATAAAATTATATGTAACCTCTATCTGTTATCCTTTTTATATACTTAATTGTTTCTCTTGACAATGTTGAGCTTCAACTTTCTTAATAAATTTGCATTATTAAAGATATATTCTTTGTTCGACGACTTTATTATATATATATATATATATATACATATATATATACATATATATTAATTGAGTAATTTCAACTACATTGTACAAATGTACTAAAACCAATATTTTCAAAAGTGCTCAATACATGCACAGAACTTATAAATAAATAAAATTATACAAATCTTGTAAGAAGTCTACGCTGAGAACTCCAAGATTTAGGATTCCTGATGAGACATGTAAATGATAAAACGTTGATCGATCCACGTGGAATCCTTACAATATTTCCTTTGCGTTTGTGTGTATATGCCTATGAAACACTTATTTAATTGTATTCCGACAAAAAAGTATAAAAATACACGTACAATGCGACAATTTAACTAGACACATTCCTTGGCGCAGAAAACATTTACATTCGATAATATTTTGGGAAGAGACCAGATTATTTAATTGTTAACCTGTAAAGATGAATCTTATTCGATATTCACCCGGCAGGTTGCCCACCTTACTATCATGTTTTGAAATCTGTTATCTAATCTGGTTTAAACCCCCTAGTTCGTTCAACAGACTTAGTGCCAGACACTCTCTTTTGAAGTCTAGCACATCAAATCACTGATGTCTCTCTTCTTTTCATTTCTCCTTTTCGTATGTTGATTTTTAATCTGTTGTTTCTTTTGTTGTTGTTGTTTCTTTTGTTGTTGTTTTTATTGTTGTTGTTTAGCATCATTCATGATGATGATTTTGTTAGCATTAGTTTCCAGACATCTCTTTATTAAGAATTTTTTCTAGAAAGATATCGGAGGGATCACGAAAAGATGCCCATGTTCCTGTATGAATGCGTTTCTGTGGAAGGAACAAGATTCGAACTTGAAACACCCATGTTGTCAGGTCGGGTCATTAACTATTGAGCTATTTTCATCTTCATGTTTCTGTTGCTGACATGTTTTTCCCCGATTCCTTTTTAGCAGCAACTATGGAAATGTTTCCCACGTCTTAATCCACCTTTACACCATTGAATTTATAATAACATAAAAATACAATAATATGAGTACGAGAGGTGTTTCGTTGCAGATATTGACGGTGTGAAACTCTAAGAAAGTAACCCCTGTCATGAGCGTGCGTAAGAAGCAAAGAATCGTCATTGAATTCTTAGCAAAAGTGCATGGAGAATAGTAGTGACTATGTAGAGAAATAAACTGTGAAACACACAAGGTCGCTTGATTTAATGATACCACTACCGTCTTCGTAGCTCTTCAACATTTTGGTTAAAACCAATATAGGCGGTTTTACTTTTAGGACTTTTTTTGTATGACAAAACTCACTCCGGACGCCACTATGCAGTCAGTTCATTGCGGAGAAAAGTTCATTCCGAATAATAGGGTCGGGTAGCAACGTGCAGTCGAGCATTATCGTGGAGGAGAATTTGGCCTTTTCTATTGACTAATGCTGGGTGTTGTTGTCGAAGTTTCTGATGCATTTTATCCATTTGTTGATAGTACTTCTTCCCCGTAATGGTTTCACCTGCATTAAAAAAAATATCATGGATTAGATCGGTTTCAGACCACCAAACAGTCAGCATGACGTTTTTTTTTTTGGTACAGCCGTGGCTTCAGGAAGTGCAGTTGAGCTTTGCCGGTGTCTGATTGCTGAACTGAGCGTCGTCAGTTGTCGCAAAGAACCCCTTTTCATCGCAAGTCATAACCCGGTCGAGAAACGGAACGCTTTTGTTGCGTAAAAGAAGGAAAGATTACACTTCATAAGGGCGTTTATTTTGGTTCTCATTCAATTCGTGAAGCACCCATTTATCAAGTTTTCATTTTGTCTTTCCAGTCTCTCTCTCAAGTGGTTGGAAATCGTCCTATACTTACGCCTAATTTAAAAGCAAGTTCTCGAAGAGTTGTGCATGGATTGGCTTCGACTAATTCATCATTGTCAACTGCGATGGCCGACCACTACGCTCTTCATTTTCAATACCCTCGTCGATTCCATAAAATTTCTTAAACCACCATTGTATTTTGTTTAGTAGTGGTTCCTTGGCCAAACGCTTCGTTGATATCGCGAGCTGTTTCAGCAGCTTTTCGGTCTAGCTTGAATTGATATTAGAAAATTGTGCGAATTTGCTTTTTTCCCATCTTGTATTCAACGTTTTGAAAAGAAGGCATACTTGTTTTAAAACAATTGTAATAAAGATGGTTATATAGAGCGGAAACATCCTCTTTAAAATTATACATAAAGTAAAAGTTATTATAACGAAAACTTATTTGAAAATACATCATTTGAAATCCAAATTTAAAATTCTGCAAGGACCTTCTTGTCAACCTAATACCTGACCCTTGAAAGAAATTCTGTAAATTAATGTAAACAGGAGAATCAAGCCGGTCAAAACATCGTATCATTTCGATTCATATTAATTTATTTTCAAGACATTGTAGCAAAAAGGCGTTTATCAAAAGTAATTACTAAGTGAGCTTCCTTCCGGTACACTGCGATTGGTCCCCAACTTGTGCAATCAATCAATTAGATTGAAAAATTCATCGATTTCATCGATTTCGATGACAAAGAAATATATGGGAATGTGAAACATTCGCTGATCATTATTCAATCCCGGGCAACGTAGGCTCACTTTGCCAGTATATATATATATATATAGGGTGACCCCCCCCCAAACAAAACGGGGACATTCAATTGTTTTTCTGAGCATTTTACAGTCAACGGAGAAAAAAAAGGCCAAAAACCCTAGTGTTTTGATGTGATGTTTTGAATATAATAAACTAGTTATGGCCAAAGTTTCATTTCATTCGGACAAAACACTAAGAGACGGGGCCTAATTAGAGGTGGGGCCCGTTTTTTTATGTCACCATGTATATACTAGTATATATATATATATATATATAAATATATATATGTATATATATATATACAGGGTGACCAAAAAACAAAAATAAAAACTAAATGGAGGCCATCTAGAACATATGCTGTAGAACGGAATAAAAAAAGGCCAAAAACCCTTGTGTTTTGATGTGATGTTTTGAATATAATAAATTAGTTATGACTAAAGTTTCATTTCATTCGGACAAAACACTAAGAAACGGGGCCTAATTAGAGTAGGGGCCCGTTTTTTGGGTCACCATGTATATACTAGTATATATATATATATATATATATATATATATATATATACAGGGCGACCAAAAAAACAAAAACAAAAGCTAAATGGAGGCCATCTAGAACATATGCTGTAGAACGGAGTAAAAAGGGCCAAAAACCCTTGTGTTTTGATGTAATGTTTTGAATATAATCAACTAGTTATGACCAAAGTTTCATTTCATTCGGACAAAACACTAAGATACGGAGCCTAATTAGAGTTGGGGGCCCGTTTTTTGGGGGTCACCCTGTGTATACATATTGGGACCCGTTTTTTAGGGTTCTCCCTGTATATATATATATGGAAGAAATGACCATAGTCTGACCCCAATAAGAAGGGTAGGAGTGGAACACACCCGTGAAGACATTTGGAATCATTTACAGACATTTCATCCGCTCGGGAAACATGTCACCAAAATGGACTGCGAAAATGCTTTTATACATTCTGAACACATTTTAAATATATTTTAAATATTTTACACTTTGAATAATTTCTGAAGAGGACGCTTCGCAGAACGTTTGAAACGCGTAAAAAACTATTTCAGTGATTTCAAAACATTATTACAATGATCTAAATACGATACCTTTTTATATGAACAATCAAAACAAGGAATGATAAAATAATGCTAAAAAAAACATAGAAATTGTTGGTGACCTTTCTTATATATATATATATATATATATATATATATATATATATATATATATATATACATACTAGCAAACCGCCCGGCATTACCCGGCTTGTCCGGCCGTAAAATTCGCTTAAATATGATATTTTGATTAATACAGATTTCCTATTTATTATGCTATTCGAGCCAATATAGAGTAATGTTTTAAAAAGTTTTAAAAAATTACTGGTGCGCCACCACCGAAAATCGAAACCAAATTGTTTAGCTTACGATTTACTTTTTTCTTTGACGTTTATGCCTGATCCATGAAGAAATGTTTGCTGCAACGCTAAAAAGTTAACACATAACCAAATAGCTATTACGTTTCGCATGCATATTCGTAGCTCGACCTTTACCTGGCAAATTCCATTTCTTTAATTTTCACTTTTGCACCGATTTTCTTCGGCTCAAACCCAAATATAACGTTTCGCATGGGTTCGAATACCCTACACATTAAGTTTCATGTCTGTAAAGCAAAAACTGACAGAGGAGTTTAGTAGATATTTTTTAAAAACAAATACATATACGCATATATATATATATATATATATATATAGAGAGAGAGAGAGAGAGAGAGAGAGAGAGATAGATATATATATATATATACATATATATATACATATAACTTCAGGCTTGAGATGTTCAAAAGTATAGATTAATGAATACGACGAGGTTGTTAGTGCTCGATAACAAGAGCAAAATATTTTTTTATTTTTTATTCGAGGGTAAACAATTACATTTGGTCGCTACAAACAGCCATCTGTTTCAGTCAATGAGACTTCGTTAGGCGACCCTGAACCATTCGAAACTACAGAAAAAAAAGAATAGACTTAGCTCTAAAAAAATAAAGACTATAAAAGTTGCGAGCTCTCTAAAAGAAGGATAAAAATGGAGAAGTCGTATTTCAACCTTATTAGAAAATTGATGTATAGACAATATAGATTTGAAATTATTAAAGTGGAGCTTATTTTACCGGAACAGTAGATTGTGGTAATAGGCGGAGAAAGTTAATCTAGTCTGTTTGTAAGTTAATTTTTTCATGTTGAAAAAAGGTTTTTGCAAACGTGTTCGTTGACATACGAGTCACATGTCAGAAAAAAGTTGAAGGTCTGGGAGGGTCGGAGAGTTTAATAAAATAAAAAGAACCAGAGAAAGAAAAATCTGTCTATGAGAAAGAAATGTTTATAGACTCACAACGGGACATATATCTATATACACACATATACAAATGTATGTATATATGTGTACATACACACTCATATACATAAACATACACGCACGAACATACACATAAACAAACATATGTACAGAAATACTAACATACATATGTATATATATATATATATAAGTAAATAATTTTAGAATATAAGATTTATAAAATTAAGTGATTAGTTAATGAATTATATTTAAATTTACGATCAAAGACTATTATGGAGTTATGAGAATTAAAATTTGATCGGGGGATATATAAACGTACACACACCTCTCTCTCTCTCTCTCTCTCTCTCTCTATATATATATATATATATATATATATATATATATATATATACACATATATATATATATAAATGCGTACGTGTACATATTTTTTATTATTTACAAAATTTTTAAAGCAATTACCAATATCATCACACTATTATATGTGTTATATAAGGTGTTAATTATATCACATTATTATATGCGTTATATAAGGTGTTAATTATACCTGTTATTTATTGTCTTAATAGTGATTAAAATGAAAACTACATTACTTTAGCAGAGTTAGGTAACGTGCATACATTACTATGTGTGTAAACCAGCCATCAAAGTAAGTGACTTCTTAATTATAGTGTTCGTTATATTTGTACGTATTAGATTAAAGCATAGGTAGAATAGATAACTAGTATTTAACTTAAAGTTTATAATATCTTCGTTTTTTTTTGTTTTTTTGTTTTTATAGACTTAAATAGAGATTGGAGTTGGATGTTCTTGGTGTAGCTCGTGGATTTGAAAATTCAAGCGTTGGAGATTTGTACCATGTCAGAACAATAATGGTAAACTACATCTATACACATGCATATACTAAACAGGCATTTCCATAAAATACGCACATAAGCGTAAAAGATGGCTTCTTAGATAGTTTTTTTTTTTTTTTTACACAATGATCACCACTTATCAAGGCCCGGAAGCCACTCAGGGATAAGGGTTATTGCAAGTACATTAAGTTAGTGAGGATAGTTGCTGGTGTTTACTTAAGGGGGCGGTTCATTAGGAATTTGTTAACATTGGACTTGAAGACATCCAAGTTGTAGTCCGGAGGGAAGCAGGCAGACGGAACAGAGTTCCACAGGCGTGCAGTTCTAAGAAAGAAGCTTTGTTCATGGAATCCGCGTTTTGATTTAGGCACAGATATAGAGTGGGGGAAATTTTTCACAGTGGATTCAGCTAGACGGGTGTTTTTCGTGAAAGATTGGCGAGGGGGGACCAGAGATTGGAGTTCAGACGAGCATCTGCCATGGAAATAACGATAAAACAAGGACAGGCTCGCAACGTCTCTTCTGTGAGAGAGAGGTTGCAGGGTAGAGAAAAGGGCATCCCCCACTAAGCCACGAAGTCTATTTTGTACTCTGTTATTTGTCACGGCAATTGTTGGCTGAGGATTAAGGATACATTTTTCAATCTTCTGAAGATTTGAGTTTCTCTACTAATATATTATCTATTAATATATAGACGTGTGGAAATTCCACAGGATATTTATTCATCTGTAATATATTGATGTTGGCATTCTGTGGATGGTCAGTGTAAATGGAGACACTCTTTTGTTAAAACAGCAAAAGTATTTATCTAAGGTAGCACGAATGCCCAGCGTAGCCCGATCATAAAGTACGCTTAAATATGACATTTTAATTATTGCAGATTTCGTATATATTATTATAGAGTTAATGTTCTATCGATTTGTATATATTAAAAAGTTGCGATTTAAAAAAAAAAAAACAATATATTCATATGACTTGGGTGCATTAGCTTGAATCGAAACTGAAATAAAAACTTATATATATATATATATATATATATATATATATATACATATATATATATATATATATATATATATATATATATATATATATATATATATATATAAAACTTAAGTTCCTTCAGCTATAATCGAAACCTTTTGAAGAATTCTTGATAAAATTATTTAAAAAAAATAGATTACTGGAGTACTATCAGTTATAATCGAAACCGAAACAAAAACTTATAAAGGATTCTTGATAAAATGATTTATAAAAACATAGATGACTTAAGTGCCATCAGCTATAATCGAAATTGAAACCGAAATCAAAACTTATGAAGAATTCTTGATAAAATTATTTATGACAAGAAATGGAAGTGCATAATAATTAAACGACCCGGATGTAAGCGTGACACAGAAAATAACACAGACGCTATCGTATTAATATATAGATGTTATAATTTCATTGCGATAGGCAGAATTTTATTCCAGCACTTATTATGTGTAACGAATGCTTTTTGTCTTATGCGTGAACACAGTTCGTATCGGTCGCGAAATATAATCTTCATTACATTTTTATCTTGGCCCTGAACCTGAGCAACTTTTATCGTGTGCTATCATGCGACCTTGAATATCAATTCCCAAATAATTCCGCTGATAAGGATTGATTGATTGAAGAATAATAATAATAATAATAATAATAATAATAATAAAAAAAAAGATCGTCCCTGAGGCGGTTTTTCGGCTTTCTCATGCAACAGATAATTGATACAGATATTTCATATTATCCACTTCCGTTTTTATGCGTCTATTATATGCTTCTATATCATTAAAATATAATATGGACGAGTCGAATGTTCCACAGCGGACGGACAAACTAACTCCAACCTTCCCTGGCGGACTGCTCTCTCTATCTAACTAACAAACTAACTCTCTTGATTGGTCTGTGTTTCGTAAATATATAATAACCCTTTTATAGTCAAATTTATTGTTCATTGGTTTTGGTTAACTGTATTTTATTATTGTAAACTAAACATCCAATTTCCAGAATAAATATTTACCACTAACATTCCATTGTTTTAATTATTTCTCTTCTAACACATTCTTCTGCTATCGAAAACATCCATTTCAATACATTCATTGAACATTTCATATTCAATTACATTTGAACATATCGCAGCGCCACTCCTTACATCCTCGTTCAATCGGGACATCCGATCATATCTAGAATCCAATATGCAACATTTCATTTTCACAATTATGTGCAATATTTACTGTTTTGAGAAATGTTTAGAATATCAATTTTGCATTGGACCGATGAATTATTTTAGGGTGACAATTTTTCTATGTATACACTTTATTGATATTTCGCTTCTTTAGTTTAAAAATGTTTTACAAAAAAAAAAAAACTTAGGAAGTCTGTTTTAAACAAGCGTGACCGAGCGACAAATGGAACTAAACAATTATATTTCAAACTGAAAAATAATAGAAAGACGGACAGAACCTCTTATAGTGATGCGCAGATAATCTAATAGTTAAAACTGATTTAATGATTAAAATTCTATTTCACATGTGTGCATGACAGACCGACGGATGAAAAAAAACTAGATTATTTCAAACTAAATACGACAAAGTCGTTAATAAATAATAAATAATACTCAACTAATAAAAACAATAACATTAAACACGTGTAGCGATCGAAATTCTATTTAAAACGAAAGTGACACGTCGACAGATGAAAAGACATTGTCAGTTTTCTTAGCCTTACTTCTTCCACCCTGGTTGACAAATTGAAGGCGAGCGTTTGCGATATAATCATTAGAAGATTGCGGTACAGAGCAAACGGCTCTATTTATTGAAAACCAAATTGGATATTTTTTTTTTCAAAATTATTTATAGATTTTTAATTAAATCAGAGATATACTATTTTATTCTCACGCACATTGTTTGCATTTTTTTCAGTTGATGTTGGACGAATCTATATCATTTAATTAATTGGAATGTTTATTGAGATGAGTATTATTTATTTATTGCGGACTATTAGCCTCATCTTTTAGTTGTTTCACAATATTTCGCCAATTATTCCTCTGGCCTTCGTCAGGTAGTAACCACAACGGGATAGGAACTCTGAATCTCTTAACTGCGTTCAGCAATTACTTCCTTCCATCATTAACTCCTGATGGTAAGTAATAATTGTCCGAAACGTCGTGAAACAACAACTAAGAAAGATGAGGATAATAGTTAGCAATATATAAATGAATAGGACGAATCTGATACGCTGGATGCAAAAATCACATTGGTTTTGCTCAATCATTTAAAGTTTTTGAGCTATGGCCACATGCCGTTTGTTACGTTTTTGTTCACATTTATGCATGTATAGAGCATTTTAGAAGAAGTTGGTGGGGATAAAATGCCATGTCGAATAATTGTTTTGCTTGGAAATGATTATTTTAATGACGAGAAATATTCGGATCCGCTAATTCAGGGTTATTATTTTGAAAAAGTATCAGTTTGATGGCAAAACCTCAAAACTTTCCCCAAAAATTGGTGCTCAGCATACACGAAGAAGGACTGGCCTATGCGGGATAAATCACTGTCTTGCAAAGAAAGGAACATCATCAATGACTCTCTGGTGAATAGAGACAGAATATTGTTCCCGCTGCTGCACACCAAGTGCAGCTTAATCAAGCAGTTAACCAAATCTTAGGACAAATATGGTGACTGCATCAATTGTTTTGTTCCGGGCTCTTCCAGGTCTGACCATGGAGAAGTTTAAATCTGTCATGTTTGACAGTCCTCAGATCCGGCAGCTCATTAGGGATCTAGAGTTCGAAAACTCAATGAAAGAAATGAATCTAGAAGCATGGAAGGCATTTGTTCGAATAGTGAAGACACCTTTTTGGCAAACATAAAACCAGAAATTATACAAAAATTGTCAACATCGTGTTGATTGCTTTCAGAAACCTGGGCTGCAACATAAGTGTCAAGGTGCACTACCTATTATCACATATGGACCAGTTTCGCGAAAACCTGGGTTCAATAAGTGATGAGCAAGGTAAGAGATTTTACCAGGAACTGAAAGAGATTGAGACAAGAAATCAGGGTTGCTCAGACGCAATCATGATGACTGATTACTACGGCTGTGACAACAGAATATTATTTTCATTCTTTTGACTCTCGGGTATATATCCGACGCAGTTAGACACACTTAATCAACCGAGAACCGCACCCGTCTACATAAAAAGCATATAAGATATTAACGGATATATACTCAATAGTTAAAACAATGAAAAGAATATGCTGCTGTCACAACCCTACTGATTACTGTTGGGATCTACAGAGATACATTCCTGCCGCTGAGTATTCCAGGAGTTCGCAGAACGGAGGTTCAAGCCCTGAAGTTTGAACAATGGAGAATCAACATGCAATTTACATGTACTTACATTTATCGATGTCCATCATTCAGTTTACAGTAATCGATATTTCTATCAGGTAATCAATATATGTTGTTGGCAAAATATGTTTTTTCTTAAAAGTATTTAAGGTGATATGTGTTGACAAAATCAGATGATAGTGCCACAAAATGTAATCAATTTCGTCAAAATATCTGATTTTTATAAAATCAACTGCGAAATAGGAAGCCATTTCCTGATTCACGATTGCAAAAACACTCTAAATCAGTTGTAGAAATGTAGACAATACTTAAAAAGTAAAATAAAATTGTCGTCCAGTGTTATTTTTAAGGGAAATGCTTAGAATTTCAGTTTGGTATTTCAGTGGTAAATTATTTTATACAAATGATTATTCTAGGGAGAAATTTTTTGTTTGATGTATACAATTTATTGCTACTTCCTTTCTATGGTTTGAGAATATTTTACACCTTTGAATATACAAAAATATAATAGATCGACGGATGGAGCAAAATGATGTTATTTAAAACTAAACATGACTGGCAAACTGTCAGCCAAATCCTATAATAGAGTTACATCGACGCAACTAATCTATATACCTATAAAAGTGAAAATATCTGTGTGTGTACATTTCCCTACCAAACTACTCTGTCAATTTTCAGTCTACAGACTCGAGATTTGACATAAGCCGCTTCTCTACTTCTTTTAATTTGAGATAATGAACATACGACTCTCTCGCATTCTTTATGACTCTTTTGCAGTGGTTGCTGGCAGTTCTAAATGTAGCTCAAGTTTATGTCAGGACTTTTCTGGAATTTTTTGAAAATATGAAAATGTCTATACTGAGAGTTAACCATTCCGTCAAGTCTTATACTATAGATGACAAATTCTTTTAAACATGGAACGCAGATGTATATCTAGTATAAAAGTTATCCCAGTCATCCATAGAAAATGGATATATGATACGATGGAGAGATACATCCGAGGACTTTGTTTTTTTTATCTTAACCGAGACAATCAGAAGATTCCAATGGAGACAGAACGGAAGACAAGCACAGTTTTAGACAAGTTGTAAGAAAAAGGTCTAGGAGACTCGCATACTGTTTGCCAACGTCGGGCATAGAGCGGGACACAATGAAAACTGAAGCAAGGCACAGCGACAGGCAAATCCTATTATAGATATGAAGACGTACGCATGAAAGCGTACGTATCCAGAATACGGATCGTACTGAAATATTAACGTTATTATTTAGAAACTCATTCTTAACTTGGGGAGGAGAGGGCATTTTGTATATATTCTGTACTTTCATCTAGCAATTTAATAAACAAAAGATACCGTCAAAATTATGCTTAACTTAAAAGTTCGATCTAAAAAACTGCGCAGTCCATAAACTGCACAAGTATGTAAATATGTTTATGGAAAATGACACAATAAATTACAGTAATGACGCATTCGAAATACGATGTTTATCATAATACTCGATATTAGCCTTTAAATTTTAATTCTTATTTTACTTACGCAATTTTTTTAGTTCTTATGTAGAATACGGACCGTGCTGAAATAATAACGTTATTTTTTAGAAACACATTCTTAACATCGTGAGGGGAGGGCATGTTGCAACTATTCTGTGCCGAATAACTTTATGAAAGCGAAGTTGCCCCCACCCTCCATTTAGCCCCAAAAGTCCCCAGGGGACGTCAAATCCTGGTGAAAATGAACAAACGGTGGAGTTTTAGGCCTTAACATATGTAAATTTGAGTTCTGCAGCATGCAAAAAAAGAAATGAGTAAGTCAATCATCCCCCCTATTTAGCCCCCAAAGTCCCCAAGGCCTTAACATATTTAAATTGGAGTTCAGCACCATGCAAAACTGTTAAATAGACTTACACACAAAATTTTGGACAAATATGGTAAAATAGTCCCAAAAATGGAGTGTTTTTATTAGCCCTGAAAGAGCCCTGGGGCACACCCAAGAGTTATCGTGAAGTATAGAAAAACAAAATTATAAAAAAATCAGTTGGTTACAACTTTTTAGAAAGTTTTATAAAAATCCAAGGCATCAATTTTTTTTTTTAATAAGCACAAAAGTGTCAATTTTAGCCATTTTAACCCGAAAGGCACCTCTAGGGGGGCAACCGGAGTTTTTCCGTAAAATCCGTTCTGTTACTTTTTTACTCATATCATGTTTAATGTTTGTGTAAAATTTCCAAAAATTCCAAGGCGTAGTTATTGAGAAAACTGCTGACAGACGAACGGAAGAACGAATGAACGGACAAGGGTGAATTTACATGTTCACCCCCCCCTCTTTTGTCGGTGGACCAAAAAAAACTAATTTAACTTGAAAATTCTATCTTAAAACATAACACTATTGCACACAAAAAAAAAAAAATCCCGCCACCTACATCATCCAGTGACAGACGACGGAAATAAAGACAATTGGTCGCCATAGTAACCAGCTTCCAGATAAAACCGCCGAGAATCCAATCAGCTTCCCAATTGAGAGTAGAAAGAGAACATTTATCCGATTCTGATTTTAGGTTCCAACGTTTTTTTCTGCTTTTCATGAAATCAATCGATAAAGTTCTCGTTTATCTTTTGGGTCCGTCTTATTTCCAATTCTCAGTAAATGACATATTTTTTCCCAACACGGAATTCGTCTGTTTTGATTTCGTTTTCTTCTGTACAAATTAATCGATTTTACCGACGGCGATTTTCCGTCAGGCGGGGGCTGAACCGATTTAATTTCATGACAACGTAAGCGGCCAGTAAGTTGCTGTCATGTGATCAAAGCATTGCTTATCAAAGTTACTTCAGAAAAGGAGACATAATTGAATTACGCGCGCTTTTATTGTCCAAGTAATTAATAGATTGAAGCTATATAAGAAAATTGTCTCCCGAGAAAAGATGACATGATTCCATTTCCGTTTGATGAAAAGCGGTTTTCTTTTTTTTTTTTTTTTTGCGGACCATCTACCAGTTGCCCACTTCTGTACAAATCCTAAGAGCGATAGGAGCTTGCTATTATGTCTGAAAGAGACACAATTTTCAACGAGGGAGATCGGAGATGCGCCGCTGTACAACTTATGCTCACTACCGATCCAAATTATGACAACAGGAGCATTGCTGGATTGCCACGAATAATAAGGCCGTGTCGAGGGTAATGAAAACAAAGTTTCCGACCACAGTTATGGTCTTGGTGTGGTTTCAAGTGAGAGCCACATCATGCCACCTCACACCTATGAAGTCGGCTTTAAAGTCAACACTAAAGTGTAACTAGATGTGCTGAAGAGTGCGATGATCCCCTGGTGCAATCAGGTGGCTGCTGGCAGACCCTGGGTGTGGCAGTAGGACTCTGCGCCGGTCCACAAGTCCAAACAGACCCAGGCTGAGCTAAAATAGTTCTACTATTTTGCACCTTTCTTTCACTGGCTCCCTCCTTCTTCCACCTGGACCCGCTGGACTATTTCGTTTGCTTATACGTCGAAAACATCACCAACATAACCTCCCACAACACCAAAGCCAACCTCACCACCGCCATCCGCCGAGTATTCACCAAGCTCTCGCCGGCGCTTGTAGAAAAGGCATGCTCACAGTTCGGGACCCGTATCGAGGCGGTGATTGAGGCTGAAGGCGGCTGCATTGAATATATGTCAGCTCTAATACATAATCAATTTACCTGAATTGATTTTTTTCAATAAAAGTTTTAAAATAAAGCTGTAGTGTTGTTTTCTTTAGGACGACACTTTTGTCGTTCTGCCCTATAGAATATAGATTGTTTCCTTTTGATTGAAGATGGAATTGCCGCTTCCAATTATTAACAAAATAAACAGATACTTTAAAGTTATTAAACCTCATAGGATTATCAGTTATCAATGACAGTTTCAAGGCTTATTTACTAATTAACTAGCAAGAAGATCTGGTGTTGCTCAGGATTTAGTACATAACACCATGTCCTTTTTTTCAGTTTGCTAATAACAGAATTTTGCAATTTATATACGACAAATTAACGCACGACAAATGTAACATAGCCCGAACGGCTATATGCGGATACAAAGCCGTGAAGAAAGTGATATCATGGCAAGGAAAAAGGAGACTATGAAAAGAGAGAGCACGTTCTAGAAGAAGATCACGTTAGAGGCGTGGATGATGTTCTAGATTACGTTCGACAAGACGACCTCGTGAGGGACGTCATAGCAGTAAGGAGAGAACGAGGAAATACGAGAAATGTCGTTATGCAACAAAACAGCCGAGTTAAACTTTTCTATTTTTTTAATCTATTTTGTGACTGAGGTTACAACGTGTTGGTTCCTGGACAACGTTACAAAAACAAAGTTTTACAATTTATGTAAGACAAATAAGACTCGACAAAGGCACGACACGGCGCGAAACTGTTCTTGCTGATTCGCTATCCGTGCAACTAATGCACGCAATTTGAGCAACCTGCGATAAAAAAAACAACCAGACACGACTAGTGGTTGCCGCTGATTCTATATTCAAGCAATCTCGGCACGTAGACAACAAAACGAGGTTGATCACAATATTAAGCCATAAAAGTTATATGAAATTGAGAGTTGATTTTTTGGTAAAATCTTAAGAAAGATTTGCCAAAAGAAAATTCTCAAGACTTTTTAGCATAACCCCCCCCCAAAAAAAACAAAAAACAAACAAAGAAACAAAAAAACAACGAATAAAAAGTAATAGATTTTAATTTAGACGCATAATTTTTTTCATTAAAATTTTTTGTAAAAAATAAACAAGTTTTCTTTCTTATTAGATTTCGTCGAAAAGTTAAAAGAAATGACAGGAGTCAAACGTTAAAAAATGTTTCAGCGCACTAAGTGCAATGGACTCTAGCCTACAAAAAAAAAAATAGCTGGTAAATTCCTCAGCATTTTCCGGTTGGGATTTTTATCGTAGGTCCCAACAGAGATTAGGCCATTAATTGTAATGATCCGGTCGCTGTTGATTTTGCGGTAGTTCAGGAAGTCCACCCTTCAAGTCTTTATCTTCTCTCTTTGAAAAGGTCTGAGTTTATTGCTAAACGCCCTCATTGGGGAATGCTGACGGGGCTGCGCAGGCACTTTTTGCAGTCAGAGTGCCCCCTTCTCTGAAGCGCTGACCATTCAATCTCACTTTCCGACCCTAGTGTCTAAGTTCTTGAAGTGGGAAAGAATTAAACAGCTTCCCGGTAGGGTTGTATGCTACACACGCTATATCCGGGTTAACATGTAGGAACCCAACACGTTGTAGACTCTGCCGCAAAAGAGACCAAAACAAGAAATAACACGACTCACTCTTTTTCCGTTGAAACACCATTTATTTCCGGGTACTTTCCAGAATTTTTTAAAATCAATTTTCACCCCAAACAATGCACAGTGCCATTTTGAAGTAGAGGGCTACTATCAGGGACATAAGTTGCAGGAGTATTATGAAGGGAGATGAGCAGCAAGATGTCTGTTCACATTACACTTGAACCTCTGCATGTCAGTGCAGTTGGGAAAGCAGAATTCCGGAAGGGAGTTCCAAAGTCTAGCAGTTATGGGGCAGAAACTATTGGAGTAAAAGGTTTCCTTACACCTATGGATCTCTACTGTGAAGGGGTGGGACTTATCTGCTTGTCGAGGTAGTCCCGTCGAGAGGGTACAAGTGCTTGTACTTCACCATTAAAGTACTTGTAGAACAGGCAGAGGGATGCAACATTTCGTCGATGGGACAGAGGCTGAAGCTTAGATTACAGTTCAGGATCTATCAGGTTGGCGACTCTCTTTTGAACCCTGTCTAGGAGTGAGAGACAAGCAGCAGATGCACCAGCCCAAATGTGACAAAAGTACTCCATACATAGGCAAATGGTGGCCTTATAGAGGTACAGGATACTTTCAGGCGTAAGTAGTTTTCTAGCACAGTAGAGAGAGCCCACTTTCTTCGCAACAGCCTTGGCAATGCTCTCAATGTATCTATTCCTGTTCATGTTCCCTGTAAACGTTAGACCGAGGAGTTTAAAGGAAGTACTTTCAGGTAATGTGTTCTTCGCTATTGCTATTGGTGGTAGAGAAGGTTTTCTGTAATTATTGAAGGAAACAAGCTTAGTCTTGGCAGCATTGAATGTGACCATCCATTTATGTCCTCATTCCACTACAGTTTAGAGGTCATTTCCTTAGATATGTGTTCATTTGTTTTCCTCTTGTGCCTGTTATAGAGAGTGGTGTCACCAGCAAATATACCCATCTCTGAAGATCTAAATATCAGGGAGGTCATTTATGGATATCAAGAATAATAAAGGTCCAAGGATAGACCCCTGATGTACTCCCGTATCTATATCATATTGTTTAGATGTACGACCGTCGAGGACAACTTGGATTTTTCTCTTACTTAAGGATTTAATTACATTATGTATTCTTCCAGTGATACCATATGATCTAATTTTCCTTAGAAGACCATCGTGCCATACCCTGTCAAAAGCCTTAAATATATCGAGGGCTACCTCTCTACTCTCTCCTGTTTTGTCCAGTAAAACGTGATCGTTGTCGTCGGTCTGTGAACACGTCCTTTTTTTTATAATCTTATTTCTTTTCTGTTGCCGTGACATCACATTCGCGTACGTCTCGTATAGTTGGAAAACGGGCGTCGGCGCTCTATTACATTGTCCTCAGATGACTAGAAATAAACAAATCCCTTCCCAGAAAGAAGGCAAACCTTGGGAGAGTAAACCTCCTAAAACTACAAATAAATCATTTTTTTTAAAATTAACATTGAATAATGTTAATATGAATCAGATCGTGTTACTTTCTTATTAAATGTATTTTTTAAAAGTTTTCTCAAACGTTTTTTTGTGATTTGATCACAATATTAAGCAATTAAAATGGTATTAAGCCATTAAAATGGTATTAAGCCATTAAAATGATATAAAATCGAGAGTTTAGTTTTTTCAAAACATAAAAATACATTTGTTAAATATAACTACTGAAAATAGGATTATAAATTTGATTTCATGCTGATTTGTTATTGTGTTAAAAACGTTCACTTTTTTCAGGCTTAAAAATAATCCAAAGAAAAATGTGACGTCCAGTATTGTGTGACGCTTAGTCACGCAATACTGGACGTCACATTTTTCTTTATATATATATATATATATATATATATATATATATATATATATATATATATATATATATATATATATATATATATATGTGTGTATATATATATGTATATATATGGATATATATATATATGGATATATATATATATATATATATATATATATATATATATATATATATGTGTATATATATACCCACGAACGGAACATATATATATATATATATATATATATATTCAAATATAAAAAATAGGTTGTTGATAGTCCTCAATAAATAGAGCAAGATATTGTTTAATTTAATTGAGATAAACAAAATTAGCATTGGTCTCTACTATAGACCTACTGTTTCAATCTAAATAGATATCATCAAGCAACCATAGAAATTATGTATATATATATGATAGAAAGCAATATATATATACGCACACACATATTATATATATATATATATATATATATATATATATATATATATATATTAAATGAGTGGGGTCACTAACAACTGTTATGTCATTTATACTTATTTTATTATTTAATATTTCATTTTTATTTAGATCATTGCAATAATTTTATAAGTCATTGAAATAATTTTTTGAAATAGTTTTAACGCGTTTCAGACGTTCTATAAAACGTCCTCTTCAGAAGTTTGTAGAATATTTAAAATATAGAATAGCGTTTTTCCTAACCATTTTGCTGATAGTCTTAAGAAGTGGGAAGATTTCGATATGTTTCTAAATGTGTTCATCAGTATATTTCCCACTTTTCCTTATTTATTGGGGATTAGTGAATTTTATTGTTCTTTGCTTTTTACGTGTTCCCTTTTTTCTTTTTCTTCTTACTTGCGTGTGTGAGTGATATATATATATATATATATATATATATATATATATATATATATATTAAAGTAAAACGATTAATAGTATAAATATCACCATTAGAGAGGAATCTAGAGAAACGCATTTATCAAAATATTTTCAGATGTTTCCAAACGACAGACCATAAAGATAGAAATTTAAAACGTAGGTATCCAAGATTATTGTGAAAAAACACAATTTCGTCCCTTAGAAAAGCACGTTGGATGTGCAAAGAATTTGATATTCATTATTCTTCTGCCAATATAACCGGGAACCACATATTTACGATCACATTGGCGTAAGAAATTAATCTTACACTTAGTAAAATTTAGTTTTCCTTTGAGCTTAATAAGCGAGTTGATTTGTTTTAAAAGTTCAGTGTTGTAACGTTCCCGGAGGTATGATAGTAAATTCGAAGTACAAAAGAATTGTAATAGTTTAAAAGCGAAGTGGGGCATTTTTTCTTTTTTTTTTAATCTTATAAAAAAAGATCGACTATAATGTAAAAAGAAACAGGATCGACTAAAAGTAAGAAAAATAAATTGAAAAGGAAGAAGATCGACTAAAAGGGGGAGAAAGAGAAAAGAAAAGGGGGACGGTGAAGAAACTTGAAGTACTTTTCGCCGACTGTCTTCAGAAGTAAATGTCGGAATGAAGAAATGTTGGCATGAAATAATTTCTATGAGGAAAAAAAAAATATATACACAAACACATATATACATATATATACATATATATATATATATATATATATATATATATATACTAGTAGTTCAGCCTGGCTTTGCTCGGACCCTATGTGCTGTTCATAACTTTATGTGCATATATATATATATATATATATATTAAAAAGTTTGATTCATGTCCAGGTAACCTACATCTAAAATTGCAAATCTTAAGACTCAAAATTGGCGGAAGACTTTGGTAGAGTCTGCAAAGGTAAACTCTTTCAACTTTAATATCTTGGCAGCCAAAATTTCGCCCCCCAAACTGATTAAAAAGCCTGCTGCATGTCTAAATATCATTTATGTAAAAATTCAAATGTTTAGATCCAAAACTTCGGTAAATAGTTTGCTATAGACTTCAAAGATCAAATCTTTTGAACGTTGGCCCCTTGGCAGCTAAATCTCTGGCCAAATTTCGATTAAAACGATTGTCCTATGTCTGATAAACTTTATGTAAAATGATAAATGTTTAGATCAAAAGTTGGCTGAGAGGTCTACTTTTCTTAAACTTTGATCCCAATTTTCAACCCTTAACATTTATTGTTTTGGGTTCAAATTAAGTTAAGTTTGATCCGTCTGCATTTTGTTTAAATTTAACTCCTTGACAGCCAAATTTCCGCCGAAAACCGATTAAAATTTTTTCCCAGATCTCAATACCCCTTATGTCAAATCTCGAGTCTGTAGAGTGAAAATTGACGGAGTAATTTGGTAGGGAAATGTACACACAGAGACAGACACACACAGACAATTATACTATTATATATATATATATATATATATATATATATATATATATATATATATATATATATATACTAGCAGTTTAGCCTGGCTTTGCTCGGGCCCAATATACTGTTCATAACTTGCACTACGTGTGAATACACTTTATGTAAGATTTCCAAATGTTTAGACCAAAATCTGTCTGAGTCATTTCGGAGAGACCACAGACATAATTCTTTTTTAACTTTAACCCTAATTTTGACCCCGTTAACATTTATTATCTTGGTCTCAAATCAAAATATAAAGTTTTACTTATGTCAACGTTACCTACATCAAAATTTCAAGTTTATATATTCAACATTGGGGTAGAAGTTTGGAGAATCTGGAAAGGCCAACTCTTTCAACCTTGACCTTTTTGTAGCAAAAATTTCGCCCCAAAACTGATTAAAATGCTTGCCGCATGTCTGAATACCTGTTATGTATAAATTTCAAATGGGCAAACCCAAAATTGGCTGAGTAGTTTGCCAGACACCGAAAAAGTCAAATCTTTTGAACTTTGACCCGTTGGCAGCTCAAATTTTCGACCCAAACCGATTAAAAAGCGTGTTCTATCTCTGAGTAGCCTTTATGTAAAATTTCAAATGTTTAGACCAGAAATTGGCTGAGTAATTAGGTAGAGACCGCTGAGATCAATTTTCTTTGACTCCAATTTTGACCCCTTAACATTTATTTTTTGGGACTCAAATCAAATTTTTAGGCTCATTTAATATTTCAAGTGTTTAAACCCAAAATTGACAGAGGAGTTTAGTAGAGTTTTAAAAGGTCAAATCGTTGAACTTTGACCCATTGACAGCCAAATTTCTGGCCGAAAACCGATTAAAAAGATTTTCTCAAGTCTCATTACTCCTTATGTCAAATCTCGAGTCTGCAGACTGAAAATTGACAGAGTAATTTGGTAGGGAAATGTACACACCGAGACACAGACAGACAATTATATATATATATATATATATATATATATATTATATATATATACATATATATTATATATATATATTATATTATATATATATATATTATATTATATATATATATTATATTATATATATATATATATATATATATATATATATATATATATATATATGCGCCCACTCTGAGTATACGTATGATTAACATGTTTCGTTATATATTGTAAGCATCAAATATAAAGAGAATAATGTATGAAGATAGAACCATTCCTTAAAATAGTCGAGTAATCATTTTTACATGCAAATCTCACATGATGAATAAACTCGCTCTTCTGTTCTTGTGAATGAGCCTCCACGGCGACAAATGTTCCTTAATTGTCATCATGCTTCAAATCTACGGAGACGCACTCATTTCCCATAATCTTCAGGCGTAATTGCTCGGTATTTTCTAGGAACGAAAATAGAAAATAATAAAAGCTAATTCATTAACAGTGTATAAAAGAAAGTGCTTATCAAATAACCAACCTTTCATTATTACTATATAAAAGAAAGTGTTTATCAAATAACCAACCTTTCATTATTACTATATAAAAGAAAGTGCTTATCAAATAACCAACCTTTCATTATTACTATATAAAAGAAAGTGTTTATCAAATAACCAACCTTTCATTATTACTATATAAAAGAAAGTGTTTATCAAATAACCAACCTTTCATTATTACTATATAAAAGAAAGTGCTTATCAAATAACCAACCTTTCATTATTACTATATAAAAGAAAGTGTTTATCAAATAACCAACCTTTCATTATTACTATATAAAAGAAAGTGCTTATCAAATAACCAACCTTTCATTATTACTAGCGAAGAAATAGACAAACTAGCATAATGTGCTTATTAATATACGTGACACTCATCGTATTTTAGATTATCTTGATCTAAATTACCATGTCTCTTCTTTGTTCCGTTTTGTATTTTAAGAATCTCTACTATTATATAAGAGTCATGTGTGTGAGTTCCTTCCTCATAGATTCCGAAACGGCTGAGCCGATCTTTTGCAAATTTCAGACGAAGATAAATTATATTTCTGGCGGTGTTCTTAAATATGTTTTGTACAGAAATTCATTCGATAAGTATCGAAAATCGTAAAAATATGATCTTAAATTAGTCTTTCTTTTCTTATGGATGAAAATAATTTTTACAGGGAAATATTTTACGTTACATCGGTGTTACTTTGGCCGATGTAACGTAAAATATTCCCCTGTAAAATTTCTTCTTTTTATTAAGAGAAGAAAGTCTAATTTTGTGATCGTCAAGCCCAAATATCAGGTGATGTGATATTGTAAACAAACGTAGACGGAATTTGATGAACGACATCATCATCATCATCATCATCATTACTATTATCATTTTTATTTTCTATTTGAAAAAAAAAATTTTTTTTTTGCAAATTAGGCCACCAGGTAAATTACTCCTTATAATACATAATATTCAATAGAGGATTTATTCTATAATAATACATACACAATCTGCATAAATTAAAATATCATGTTTAAGCGTATTATACGACCGGGCATTCAGCTAGTCTCTATATAAATTTAGGTACGTGTATATGTTTTAGATTTGTTAATATAGGATTTACTCCTAAACGATCATTATGACTTTCGGAATAAAACTGCTAGGCGCAAGAGTAGGTAATGTGATCTATATTTAGTTTT
>NW_027633357.1:0-49375 GCF_053919585.1 Euprymna scolopes
TGTTCGTTTTTTTTTTTTTTTTTCAATGATTCAGTAACGATTAAGTATTTCTGATTTTTTAGATGAGGATTGATAATTCGTTATTATTTGGATTATTCGGACTACTGTTCTCATCTTGAGTGTAATTCTCACATTGTTTTGACCGACTTAACCTCCTTCTTGTCGAACTAACTCTTTCTTTCGAGTTTGGATAGATTTTCGAAAGGATTCCGTTCGAAATTTCATGCTGATTTCAGAGTTGTTTGCTTTTTGTTTGTTTGTTTTTTTTACAAATAAATCACTACTTATCAAGGCCCGGAGGTAACTCGAGGATAAGAGTAAATGAGTGCACGATAGTCAATGGGACAATATTGTAGAGTCGTTAGTAGTGGAAATTTGGTAAATTGGATTACTTAAAGGGACGGCTCATCAAGAACTTGTTCACGTTGGAGTTGAAGACGACTAAATTGGAGTCAGCTAGAAAGCAGGAAAACGGAACAGAGTTTTACAGGCGTACAATTCTAAGAAAGAAACCTTGTTCATGGAATTTACGTTTAGGTTAAGACACAGATAAAAACCGATGGAAATTATTGATAATGGTTCCAGCTAGACGAGTGTTTTTCGTGAGAGTTAGACAAGGATGGACCATCCCGAGTTCGACAAGATACACATGAATAAGGTCGTAAGTTACACTGACGGAAACTTTGTGAAAATAACAATCATTGTGAGTACAGTAGTGTGAATAATAGAAAAACAACAACAAAGTACTCATAGCAAACGCATGAAATTCTCTACTGAACCTTAATGGTTAGAACTTGTAGAAAAACTTTGCAAGATGTTTCATTTATAAATTTCACTTCGATAAAGCCAGTCTTAGTTAAGCAATCAGATCGACCACCATTTTCTTTTTAAGTATCGATTTTACACCTTTTTTTACACTTATCAAGGCTGGGGGCCACTCGAGGATAAGGATTAAGTATAAATTAGTCAATGTGATTATAGCGTAGTAAACATAAGTAGTGGATTTTTTGTAATTTGGATTGCATAGTGGGACGGTTCATCGAGAACTTGTTTACACTGGACTTGAAGACAATCAGATTATAGTCAGCTTGAAAACAGGCCAACGGAAGAGAGTTCCTCGGGCGTGCAGTTCTAAGAGAGAAACTTTGTTCATGGAATCTACATTTAGGTTTAGGCACAGATAAAGAGTGTTGGAAACTATTGGGAGCGCTTCTGACTAGACGAGTGTTTTTCATCAAAATAATTTTTTAAAACCAAATATCTTACAAACGTACGGTTGAGAATTCAATTCTAATGCATTTGGTATAAATTAATTATTGCTTTTTATTTTATTTTTATTTTTTTTTTACGAATTATCAACTGATAATTATTCTCCAACTACAACTTAAATTACACATTGCAGCTTTTAAAACTTTACAAACATGTTAGAACGTAAAGGGAGAGAAGGTGGAAAAGAAATAGTTATGTTGTAGGATTTTTGATTTAAAAATATTTCTTGCTTCAAAAATGCTAGTTTTATTTTTGGTGTCTTTAAGCCTCCACCCACTCTTTTTGCTGATGAGGAGACTTTGTTTTATAAATTCAAATGATAAAACATAGTCATTACAACCGTATTATTATTACTCTTATTATTAGTACGAGGGTGGTTCCAAAAGTAACGCCTCCTATTTAAATCTTTAAAAAATTGAAGTACTACGAAAGTTAGATAATAACATGGTTAACAGTAAAAGATCCATCTGTCTATCTATCTATTTATCTATCTGTCCAGTGATGTTGTTAAATATTTTAAATTGGGAGTTATTTATTGTTTATAGAATAAAGTGTAGCAATGGGTTTTAGCTGAGGATGTTTACATAAATTAGCTAGGTTAAATAAACAAAATGACCTTGAGTAATCGTACGCGGAAAAGCCGCACGTCGAGAGACGTGTGCTTTTTTGTGATGACGTAACTGAACTGAGGTCAAGAGGTCGGGAAAGTTAGAGAAAGGAGTAGAGTTTGAGTTTGGTCACGGAAGTGAACAGATATGCTTCAAAATGCCAAGAAGCGGGTCGTAAAGAACAGGCATGTAGACACGTAATGCAAACCCCTTGTGAAGACCATTTGATACAGCTGAAATAAATTTATATTTTAAAAATATAAAGTATTGTTCTGTGGTTTCATAAAAGTAGGAAGAACAGAGGTTATGGTATTGGTAATTTCATGTTTCATCACGGAGCTCAGCAGTGAAGATAGAAGCACTCCTGGAGAAAAAAAAGGTATGAAGCATATATTATTCTTCTTATAAAGTATGAAGCCTTTATGTAAATCCGAACTGTAATATATATCCGTGTGATAAATCTCTGATACATGATGACTCAGTTTATACGTCTAAACAACATACATATAACTTATACATTTATAACGAGTGCCGCTTTAAAAGGAATATCCCTCACCCACTATACAGCAGGAGTAGTACTATTAAAAAGAGCGACCTTTGTATTTCAGAATGTATTTTTCTACATAGTCATTAGCATATTTAATGCACTTTTGCCAGCGATGAACGATAGCTGTGTAGGAACTCATCTATTAACTGCATCGACTTCATAAACGATCAACGAGCGACGGTGTCAGGGTTAGGGTTAGGGTTAGGGTTCAATTTTTTCTGCACGAAAGAATTCAATAATAGGTCTTCTTTTCTTAGAGTTCTACATTGTCAATACCTGCAACAGAGATATGAAAGTTTCAGGTTATGAATGCATTATTTCAGTAATCCTAAAGATTCAATTTGCAACCAGCCTCTGATTCATCTGATCCATTCGGGTGGAATTAAAAAGGAGTCAGAACTTTTGGAACAATCCATAAAGTAACATTGTCATTTTCTTGAAATTAAAGTAATATATAAAATTTAAAAAAAAAATCGTTTTGTAGGGGTCAAATAACCATTTTCAAGAATTAAACATGATTTTTAATCGTATTACTTGGATTCTTCGTACTAATGTTTTCATCTTGAGTGTTATTTTCACAACGTTTCGGTTAATTAAACCTCCTAAAATTACCTCTGCAGGTGTATCTTGTCAAACTCAAGAACTCGTTATCCGGAAGGACACGTGGCGCAGTGGTTACAGTACTTGGAACAATCAATTGTGAAAGAGATATTCTCCAGAAGGTTGAAGGTTCAATCCTCAGTGTGGGAGACTGAAAAATACAATTGCGAATTACTTATGACTTCAATCCAGTTATGGCTGACGGATCAAGAGCATACTACCCTCGTGAAGTAAATGAAGAGTTTCGTTCGAAATTCCGTTCAAATTCCCGAGTCCGACAGAGACCTTCCCGATGTCGATAAGACACATCTGATTAAGGTCGGAGGTTACATCAACCGAAATGTTGTGGAAATGACACTCAAGATGAGAACAGTAGCCCGATAAATCCAACTTAAAAGAATAACCAATACTCATCTCAAAAATTCAGAAACGCACTAATCCAGTGGAGGTTTGGTAAGTGCTTTCACTCTGTGGTCTTTCAATCGTCCTTGGCCCTTTATTTTATTCATTGATTTTTATTTATTTATTTTTTTTTTGAAGGGGTGAAGGAGAGGAGAGGATTATGGGCAGGGGGGAAGGTAAGGGAGATGGTGAAGTGAGCGAAATGAGAGGGGGGTGAAGATGAGATGGGAGAGATGGAAAGGGAATAGAGATGGGAGGAGGAGAGATATAGGAAGGGGGAGTTATCTTAGACACAGTTTTCTTTATTATTATTATTATTATTATTATTATTATTATTATTATTTCAGTTGTCATATTTGGTGTGTGGCTTTTGTTATTGCCGATTTTATGCTGATAGGCGGATCGTGAGAAATGACAATAGGCGATCAGCATCTTCTCTCAGTCTTCCATTATGGTTCCCAACAAGGCAGTCTTCTGAAGTACCCCAACATTGCAATTGATCCACATTCTTTTTTCAATCCCTTTGTCAAATCTATTTGTCATACTCTTCAAGGATCCCATCAAAACAGGTACAACTTCAACTCCACAATCATTTTAACTCCATTTTGCAGGTATTAGTACGTTTCGGCCTTCTTTTCTTTTTCCTCTACATTTACATTGGCTTGCAAGTTATTATTATTAGTAGCAACAGTAGTAGTAGTAGTAGTAGTAGTAGTAGTAGTAGTAGTAGTAGTGTTGTTTGTGTTGTTTTTGTTGTTGTTGGTGGTGGTGGTAGTGGTGGTGGTGGTGGTGGTGGTGGTGGTGGTGGTGGTGGTGGTGGTGGTGGAGCTGATGCTGGTGCTTGTGCAGTTGTTGTTGTTATTATTACTATCGCTATTGATATATTATTATTATTATCATTATTATTATTATCTTTATTGATATTATTGTTTATTGTTATTGCTGCTATAGTTATTATTATTGTTGTTGCTATTATTATTACTATCTATAATAGCATATCTATTATGTTTATTGTTGTTGTTGTTATTACTGTCATTATAACTATTATTTTTATTATTTATCTTTATTGTTGTAATTAATTCATTTCAAAATGACTCATATCAAGCATGTGTCACAAGTGCGCGACATCTGTTGATTTTCGTATTGACACAACTCGTTATACATGTGCCTCATGAAACACAAGCAATAAAACATCTACAGAAATACACAAATACTTGACACACAAGCTCTATTTACGCAGAGGCAACGTTTATATACTAGATTTTTTAATCTTTAAAAACGGGAAAAGTTTATAGCCTGTTGATTAGAATAATCTTTACATCAAATTAGCAGGCACCTCGGCGTTGCCCGGTCGTAAAACACGCATGAATATTGTATTCAAATTCATGCAGATTTCTTATTTAAAGTTACAGAGCCAATTCTTCCTTCATAATTATCTAATAATTTACATGAAATTAATACTAAATTAATGGTTAAAGTTGTGCTAATTATTTTACTAAATACTACTCCTAATCGCACACCGAACACACTTTCCTATAACTAAGATCCATGCAAAATTTCAACCAGATCAGACAAATAGTTTCCGAGAAAAGTGAGAGTAAATGTGGTATTGTAGTGATTAATACCAACTAAACTCATTAACGATCGAATACTATAATACTTAGTTCGATGCACTTTATTATAACAAAGGTCCATACAAAATTTCAACCAGACAACCTCTCTTTTCTCAGAAAAGTGAAACAGACAGGCAGACTAATAGTCCAGGTAAAGACATCCAAAAGTAAAAAACAATACTATCTTATTCAATTTAGGTAAACAAAAGTACCATTTGTCACTACAATAAATTTACTGTTTCAATCTAAAAAGATATCATCATGCGACAAACGCCACCGTTCTTACTTAAGGTCAATCTTTTACTCTAAATATATATATATATATATATATATATATATATATATATTTAGATATATATATATATAGAGAGAGAGAGAGAAAGAGAGAGGGGGAGAGAGAGAGAGAGGCTTGGTGTATTAATAGTTAGTTCTACATTAAGAATATGACAACAACAACAACAACAACAACAATCGCTCTTGGCAACGGTCGGATGTACCAGTTGAAAGTACTTGAGAAGAATATGGCCGAACAGCAACTACTGGGTGCTATAATATACAACATGCCAGCCGAAATAAAAAAGACCGCTCGGTGAGTTGAAAAGTTATCAAAAGAATAACTCAACCGTGTTCAATCAAACCTGCTTGATTATATATATATATGTATATATATATATATATATATATATATATATATATATATATATATATATATATATACTAGCAAAGTACCCGTCGTTAACTGGGTTCAAAAGCAGCCTACAGAAAATAGACTCTGATTTATGAAAGTATGATAGATTATGAAAAGGAAGAGTTGTAAAGAGATAGCTTCGAATTTGGGGGTATCAAAACCAAAGCAAAATATGATGAAAGTAAAAAATAAAATAGATAAACCCCATAATTTATTATACCATACCTGTTCACACTGAAACACTTATCAAAATATTCTGTGGATCTATATTAAAAAAAAAACCTTGTTAAACTTTGTAACATATTTCCATTCTATGGAGGTCAGGTGCGAACGAACACCCCATAATTTTATTAAACCATATTTCTTCAAACTGAAACATAATTATCAAAGTATACTTACGCAGATAAATATGAAAAGTCTTTATTAAAGTTTGTCCCTATTTCCATTCCATGGAGGCCATGCGCCAACGCAGACCCCACAATTTTATTATACCATCCCTATTTAAGTTAAAACATACTTATCGAAGTATTCTTATGTACATCTATATCGAAAACACTTGTAAACGTTTTTTTTTTAATTTTTTAATTTTTTGTTTCCATACTTTGTGGACCAGGCATGAACGCAGACCCCACAATTTTAATGAACCACCGTTCTGCCAGACTAAACATACCCAGTCCTGTGTCTCGATTCATCTTCTATCATTATATGTAATCAGTTTTTTTTAAACTAGTCAACCATATAAGAGCCTATTCGTGACCAGACACACACACACACACACACATTCAGCTTTATATTATACTAGCAATCGGTGCCCGGCGTTGCCCAGGTGTTTTGAAGTGTATGCTGAGGAAAAAAAAAACGGTCAATTTTTTTAAACTTTGACCCCTTTTATGACCTATTAACATTTATTGTTTAGGGATCAAGTAAAGTTAATAAGTTAAATCCATGTCCAAGGAATCTATATATAAAATATCACGTGTTCAGACCTTAAATTTTAGGAGGAGTTTGGTAGAGTTCTCAAAGGTCTAATTGTTGAACATTGACCACTTAATCGCCAAATTTCTGTCGAAAACCTATCACATCGATGTTCCCAAATCTCAGTACCCTGTATATCAAATTTCGAATCTGTAGGCTTAAAATTGACAGAGTTTTAGCGTAGGGAAATGAACACAAACGCACAGACACACACAGACACTATCACTTATACATATATATATAAACATAAACATCATATATATATAAGGATAATAGTACGCCATATATATATAACAAAAGACCATTATTTACTGAAGTGAAAGGAAAACCCGGGGGAACTTTACCCAAAAATAAATCTATATTTTTTTGTGTGTATTGATAGTCTGGTACTTATACAGTTTAGTGACGACATTAAAAAATGGAAATATTGAAAAAAAAATTTTATTGTACGTAACTGTTATAGACTGAAGTTCTCCGAAAAAAAATTCAGCTTTATATTATATATATATATATATATATATATATATATATATATATATATATATATATATATATATATTCAAGCACGTCTGACTGAACACGACTGAGTATATAGGACTGATATAGGTATGTATGTAAATATATACGCATATGTATATACGTGTATATGTACATATGTATATACGTGTATATATATATATATATATATATATATATATATATGCTGCCCACATCGTATATTATTTTCCTCTTTTCCTTATAGCTCCTAATTGATTGCAAATCCACAGCTAAAAGTAAAATTCACCTACATTAGTTTAACACCGTCAGGTTACCACGCTTACCCTTCGTCACACATTACCATATCCCAGAGATTTAATACACCAAATTATCATTAGTTAGATGTCGCACTGTAATATATGTAACCAAGCCCGCAGCTCCTATCCTGATGAGAAGCATTAGGCTTCGAAATACCTAGATATAAAGAGCATATAAGACATCCTCAATTAATATATATCTCTATTATTTTAGAAAATAAAGCTGTTTATCAACATATGACCCTGTCTTGTCTATGAGTGATTATATATACCCCCACACACACATATATCTATCTATATATATATATATATATATATATATATATGTATATATATATATGTGTATATATATATATATATATATATATATATATATATATATATATATGTTTATGTTTTTGTATGAATTAAAATATAATATTTATAATTATTTTACGACGAGGAAAAGCCAAGTTTTCGATAAAAAAAGAGGTATCATTTAAACCCGCCCAAAATAATATTTTTATTTGCATATTTTAAAACTAAACATCAATCAAAAGTGAGTTTTCCAAAGAATTCATCGTCAAAGCCAAATATCAGCTGACGTTATATTTTCCACCGGGCAAATTATTTCGCAAAATATATAATAATCAATAGAGAATTTATCCTATAATAATACATACGTAATCTGCATAAATTAAAATATCATGTTTAAGCGTATTGTACGACCGGGCAACGCCGGACTGCCAGCTAGTATATATATATATATATATATATATATATATATATATATATATATATATATATATATATATATATAGTGAGTGAATGACAAAAGTCTATATTCCCAAGGTCATGATGTTGACCATATTAAAATTTATTCCTTCAATTCAATTGACATTTACACTTCTTGACAGTATCTGCTTCTTAGCACAAAATCAATCACTTTATATGAAAGTCGTTCCAAAAGTAAAACCTCCAAATTTCTTTTTAACTCTAAAAGTTGAGGAGTTACGACGACGTGAGAGGTTCAATTAAAACGAACGGCCATTTGTGTTTCAGAATTTATTTTTCTACATGGTCCCTACCATTCTTAATGTAATTGAGCCAGAATTCAATTAAACACCTTTATGCTTTTGATGCACGTCGCAGACACATATTGCTTTCTTAGAGTGCCATACCGTCAATATCTGCACCAGAATAACGAAATTTTAAGGTCACGGGTGCATAGGTTCAGTAATAATAAGAATGCAATTATCAATCCTCGTCAAATTCATTTAAGCGGAAAAAAAACAAAAGGCATTACTTTGAAAGAAAACTAGCTTTGTCTTGGCAGCGTTAAACGTTACCATCCATTTATGACCGCATTCCATTACAGACTGAAGATCTTCCTCTAGGGTTTCGGCCAGTACCTTAGATATGTGCTCATTAGTTTTCCCCGCGTGCCTGCTATAGAGCGTGGTGTCGTGGGCAAATATACCCATCACAAAGACAATTTTATCAGGTAAGTCAGTTGGGCAGCAAGATGTCGATTCACATTACACTTGAACTTCTGCATGTCAGTCCAGTTGGGGAAGCAGGGAGTCGGATTTTGCCATACATATTCGGGTGCAAGTACATTAACTATCTTCGTCTTAGACAAGATTCAGAATCTTAAATTTAATAGATCATGCTCCCTCATTCGAGCTCCACTCTATGCCATCCATGTTTTACAATTATTTTAATATAATGTGCCTGTATATATATATATATATATATATATATATATATATATATATATATATATATATATATATATATATATATACTATAATGCAATTTGCAATTCCCGTCGAATTCATTTAAGCGGAAAAAAACAAAAGGCATTACTTTTGAAACTTTAGAAAAGAAAAAAAAATCAAACTTTAGGTTCGACACATGCATAGATTGATAGTGAGAGGGGCGTAAAGACTGCGTTCGCTGTGTATCCTTGTTTGTTGCAACAGATGGTCTTGTATTATAAACTGCCAGTGATTTCCGTTGTAGTAAAAATGTTCTTATACAGGGATTGGGGAACATAATTTTGTATCAGTTAACTCCCTTGAACCACGTAAGAAAACTCGGCAAAATTGACAGTACGATAAGCATACACTTGCTTGCACACACACAGACACACACACACACATATAATATATATATACACACACACACACATATAATATATATATATATATATATATATATATATCGATGCCTCCGTTTAGTCTCCAAAAACAAAAGATGGCCCCTGTAGGAGCAGCTGTACGTATAATTGTGTAGCAAGGGTTGCGTAATCCCAACCACACCTCTCCTGAATCAGCACTGCTTGAGCCCAGTGGCAAGGAAAATCCAGGACGACTGGTAACAATGCCGAGAGAAGCGGATATATATATATATATATATATATATATATATATATATATATATATATATATATATATATATAAATAAAGCTGTGTGTGTGGGGGGTATGTGTTTGTGTGTGTGTATGTGTGTGTGGTTACGAATAGGCTCCCATATGGTTGACTATTTTAAAAAACTGATTACATATAATGATAGAAGATGTATCGAGAAACAGAAATGGGTATGTTTAATCTGGCAGAACGGTGGTTCATTAAAATTGTGGGGGGCTGCGTTCGCGCCTGGTTCACAAAGTATGGAAATAAAAAATTTAAAAATAATAAAACACGTTTACAAGTGTTTTTGATATAGATGATTTCTTTTTTTCTACACTGGGGTCACCACTTATCAAGGCCCGGAGACCACTCAGTTATAAGAGTAATTGCGATGAGATAGTATTGAGTAATCATTAGTATTGGAGATTTGATAACGTGTCTTACTTAAGGGGGCGATTAATCAGGAATTTGTTTATGTTGGACTTGAAGACATCCAAGTTGTAGTCAGGTGGGAAACAGGCAAACGGAAGAGAGTTCCAAAGTCGTGCACTTCTAAGAAAGAAGCTCTGCTCATGGAATCTACGTTTGGATTTAGGCACAGATAAAGATTAGGGAAAATTATTGAGAGTAGTTTCAGCCAGACGGGTGTTTCTCGTGAAAGATTGGCGAGGGGGGACGAGAGATTGGAGTTCAGACGAGCACTTGCCATGGAAATTACGATAAAATAAAGGCAGGCTCGCAACGTCTCTTCTATGGCAGAGAAGTTGCAGGGAGGGGAAAAGGCCATCCCCCACTAAGCCACAAAGTCTATTTTGTACTCTGTCAAGACAGGGTATGCTGTTTTTAGCAGCTCCTGTCCAGATGTGGCACAGTAATCTGTCCTTGGACGTACTTGGTTGTTATATCGATAGAGAATTGCATAAGTAGTGAAATGTCTTCTGGAACGGTAGAAGGATCCCATTTTCCCAGCGACCTTGGCAACAGACTTGATGTACGTGTTCCATTTCAGATCAGGAGTAAAGGTCAAACCCAGAAGCTTAAAAAACATGGAGCCTCCCCAAGATGATAGCCATCCATTTCAATTGATGCCAGATGGGGATCAGAGCGTTGATGATGTAAAGATAGGAGCTTGGTTTTAGATGCATTAAAAGTAACCAGCAACCTTTCCCTCTACTGTACCACGCGCTCAAGATCAGAGGAGAGAGAATCAGAGAGAACTTTGTCATTTACGGCCTTTGATGTGTTGCCATAGATGGTCGTGTCATCAGTATAGATGTCAACGAATGATTTAAATATGGGTTTTGGGAGATCATGCATGTAGATCAGGAAGAGGGTTGGGCCCAGGATGGACCCCCAAGGGACTCCAGCATTAATACTCTGGGCCTCTGATTTCTGCCCATCAACCACTACTTTTATATATATATATATATATATATATATATATATATATGCATGTGTATAAATATATATATATGCATCTGTATAAATATATATATATGCATCTGTATAAATATATATATATATATATATAATCAGATTGTAGTTTGCTTGAAGCATTGTTGAAGAAAATTATAAGGTAAAATTAAAAGCCAAGAACAATTCGAGATTTTTTATATAGAGTAAAATTAAATGAAAACAAAAGAAATAAATTTCTTTTTTTTTTGTTGTTTGTTTTTTCTTTTTCACACAAATTTTAACTCTAAACAACAGTAAATATTTTTTCTGTTGTATTCAATAGTGTTATAAATCTCAATATATTTCAGACCTATTAGTCCTTTTTCAAGAGAAGACAGCGGAAGAGTGTTCAAAATTGGAAAAGCAACTATAGAGTTTGCCACGTGATACCGTGAAATATAGAACAAAAAATGACGTTAGGAGAACGTTAAAATAAATCAGTTGATGTTTAAAATACTTGTTGCGTCTGTGAATCAAGGGAGATGACTATTCAATCAAGGGTTGAAGGGAAGCAACTCTGTGAGATAAATTTTTTTTTCTTTTTATTATTTTAATTATTGTTTTTCTTATGTTTTACACTTATATTATAAAAGCGGAGCTCAATTCCAGTCTATTGTTTAGTGTGGGAGTATTTTTTGAAATAATTAAAGATTCGAGAATACGAAGTTGACCTACGTTTCTTGAAGAAGCAAGAATGTTGATGTGAAAATCCGGTTCTGAATTAATGCAAGTGCGAATATGTTTATAGAACGACGAAGCAGTAGTGTTTAAATGCTCTTTAATGCTGTGGTGAAGCAATCTGGTAGTGCTTCCAATATAAGATGCACTGCATTTAGCGCATTGTAGGTCGTAAACAACGTGGTTCTTAAAGCATAAACCTGTGTGTGATATTGGGCAATTAGAGAGTGAACAAGGGGAAGGTGTATGCGATGGATGTTTTCGGTTGAGCTGTTGGCTTAAAGTAGATCCAGTGTGGATGAGTTGAATGTTGAGTCCCTCGCTGCGGATGGCTTTTCGGATTGAAGATGAGATTTTGTCACTGATTGAATAGTCATCTCCCTTGATTCACAGACGCAACAAGTATTTTAAACACCAACTGATTTATTTTAACGTTAAAAGTATTTCTAATAGAATTAACAATAATTAAGTATTTCTAATAGAATTAACAATAATTAAGTATTTCTAATAGAATTAACAATAATTAAGTATTTCTAATAGAATTAACAATAATTAAGTATTTCTAATAGAATTAACAATAATTAAGTATTTCTAATAGAATTAACAATAATTAAGTATTTCTAATAGAATTAACAATAATTAAGTATTTCTAATAGAATTAACAATAATTAAGTATTTCTAATAGAATTAACAATAATTAAGTATTTCTAATAGAATTAACAATAATTAAGTATTTCTAATAGAATTAACAATAATTAAGTATTTCTAATAGAATTAACAATAATTAAGTATTTCTAATAGAATTAACAATAATTAAGTATTTCTAATAGAATTAACAATAATTAAGTATTTCTAATAGAATTAACAATAATTAAGTATTTCTAATAGAATTAACAATAATTAAGTATTTCTAATAGAATTAACAATAATTAAGTATTTCTAATAGAATTAACAATAATTAAGTATTTCTAATAGAATTAACAATAATTAAGTATTTCTAATAGAATTAACAATAATTAAGTATTTCTAATAGAATTAACAATAATTAAGTATTTCTAATAGAATTAACAATAATTAAGTATTTCTAATAGAATTAACAATAATTAAGTATTTCTAATAGAATTAACAATAATTAAGTATTTCTAATAGAATTAACAATAATTAAGTATTTCTAATAGAATTAACAATAATTAAGTATTTCTAATAGAATTAACAATAATTAAGTATTTCTAATAGAATTAACAATAATTAAGTATTTCTAATAGAATTAACAATGGACTACAATCCTTAAGATGCCATTCTCCATTATCTTTAACACTTGCCTACAGGGTTCGATTCTATCATTTTCACTTATCTAGTATGTCTTCTTACTTAAATAAGCAGGAGACAGCCCTTTCATGTAACACATGCAGTACTGTTTCGTTGTATCACAACTCATCAGTGTGTCTTTCCCTACCCGGGGATTGAACTTACAGCCATCGCGTTGAAAGTCAGCAGTTCTAACCTCTGGCCCATCGCGTCGGTACTTGCAGATGACCTGATCAAATGTCCATTAAATAAACATTCACCCACCGCTTTTACAGTACTGAAGCTACTTGTTTATTTACAAACAAAAACAATAGCGAGCCTCGCTTTATAGCCAATTGAGCAGCGGGCGATGTACATTTATGACAGTGCTCTACTAGATGTGTCAGAAATTTCGTGAAAAATAGTGAATAATTCCACCCCGTTTTTCCAAGCTTATAACTCCTCGAAAAATGTAATTCAATTCCTATTTTTTTTCAATTAAAAGAGCAAGGACCAAGGTTTTATTAAAAAAAAAACAAAAAAAACAAACAACGTGCTTTTTTTGTTTTTTAAAGGTTTTAAACTTCGGACTTTACAGGTAAATTTCTAAAAAACACTACTTTTTTTTTGTTTTAAATTTTAATATATTATTCATTGACCTTTTCTCTTCAATTTGTGATATATAACACTTTGGTGAGTAAATTAATTATTTACTTTTTAATAGACATTTTAACATAGGAGGCGTGAATTATTCGACCTCCTGTCTTTCCAAGCTTATAACTACTCGAAAAATGTAATTCAAGCCCTAATTTATTTTTCAATTAAAGGAGCAAGGACCAAGGTTTCATTAAAAAAAAAAAAGAAAAACAAACAAAGTGGTTTAAAAAAAAAGAAAGGTTTTAAACTTCGAACTTTACAGGTAAAAATTCTAAAAACACTACTTTTTGTTGTTTTAAATTTGAATATATTATTTATTGATCTTTTATCTTCAATTTGTGATATATAAAACTTTGATGAGTAAATTAATTATTTACTTTTTAATAGACACTTGAAAATGGGGGGGGCGTGAATTAAAAAAAAACGTTTGTCTAAAATATCATATTCACTTTATTGGAAAGAGCATAAAATTTCACACTGACCCTGAAAATATCGTAAAAATAGAATCAATAGAAAAATTTTGATAGATTTTTAAAGTTTAAAAATTGAAAAATATTGAGTTCGTAAAATTCATTACTGTTTAAAAAAATATATTTCTATTACTTTTAAAACAACTTTATTAGTTTATTTTGGAAGTATAATCCATAAAGAAAAACAACAACCCACTTTTAAAAAAAGAAATTACGAGTTTTTTTATATTTTATTCGCAGTTTCGTGTTAGGGGTGTCAAAAATTCCTACAAAAATTCTGATACACCTAGTGCTCTACCGAAAAAAAGGGGCTTAGAATATATAGACATCCACATACAGTATACCTTCGTTGTACCACAACACCTTTCCCTAGCCGGGGATTGAACGCACAACCATCGCGTTGATAGTTGGCAGTTCTAACCATAGGATCGGTGCTCGCATATATGAATATATATAATTAACCAAAGAAATAAATATACATCTCATTATTTTTTTTTAATAATTATATAATTTGTTTAAAACCAGTTAGATTAATCAATCCCTGACGATGAATCTAGAAGGATTGGAAAGCACTCGGACTTACTACAAATATGGCAATCACCATTCAGATCCAGCTAGAAGTGAAAGCCGTTATACGGAAGTTAGAAAGGATCAAAAACATACTATTATATAGAAAGGCATTACCGTACATATTCACACTTTTTAATATATACCTAGTCACATAAAGTTATGAACAGTACATAGGGCCCGAGCAAAGTCGGGCGGAACTGCTAGTATATATATATATATATATATATATATATATATATATATAGAGAGAGAGAGAGAGAGAGAGAGAGAGAGAGAGAGAGAAAGAGAGAGAGAGTAAGAAAGTTGTATAGATAGTCAATCATGCTGAATGAAAGATGTGGAAACGTCCGATGAGGTTTTCGTCGCAATCCGCGTTAAATGGTCCCTTGCAACCGGAAATTGCAACGGACGCAGAAATGGCGGAATTTCCGCTTGTTAATCGCGGGAAAAAGATGGATGAGCCAACGATGAAAGGCATAAATCGCAAAATGTCTCCTTCCATCTTGTCTTTTGCGCCTATTTATATTTCTCTTTTCCTTAACGACTTAGTAATTGGTCAGTTAAAATGTCTCTTTCGTTTTAACTTTCTTTTCTTTCCTCCCTTTTTTTAAAAACAAATCATTTTGACACTTTCTGGAAATTACAACTAAAAGTTACAAACAATTTTTATATATATATATATATATATATATATATATATATATATATATATATATATATATATATATATAAATTGTTTGTAACTTTTTCCTTATAACATATTTCCTTATAACATATACCAATCCTCATTTAAGCAGCTCAATGGAATTACAGAGCAATATAGTGAATAAATGACTAAAGTTCATGATGTTCACCATCTTATAATTTATTCTTTTAATTCAGTTGCCCTTAACTTATCAGAAGAAATAGCAACAATCAATCCGTCAAAACGAAATAAAGTGCGTCTTGACATGATTAAAATCCGAAAATTGGAAGAGAAGCTGTAAATACCTTATTATATAAATTTAATTTTTTTTTATTCAATATTGAAATTACATCAATTAGCGGTAGATGATAAGTAAACTCTTTACACCTAGGTATTTCAAAGCCGAATGCTTCTCATCAGAATAGGAGAGATGCGACGTCTCGCGATAATTACATTAGGAGCGAAATAATGGGGCGTGAGATAAAACTGTGGAGAGAGGGAGATAAAGGAACTACAGTTGTTAATGCGGTAGAGGAAAGATAATTGTTGATACCACATAATGTATATACGTGGTGTGTAAAATGGTTAAGGAGTTTGCCGTGGTAGGATATGGGGTATGTGTTTACTCTCTTCTGTTTTCTCAATGGTAAAGGCGCATCTCCGCAGAGATAAACATATTGAACACAACCCATAGCCTACCATAGCAAACTCCTTAACATACCACATCTATCCAGGATGTGATATCAACACTTTGCTTTCTTTATTTCATTAATTACTGTAGTATTTTATCATATTTCCCTCCCTTCACAGTTTCAATGAATTACCCTTTTCCTCTTACGCCCCGTTATTTCGCTCCTAATGTAGTTATCACTTGACATCGCATCTCTAATATGTTACCTAGCATCATCTGTCCTCTTTTGAGGAGAAGCATTAGGCTTCGAAATATTCGGTATAAAGAGTTTACTTATCCTACGCCCCTACTTGATGTAACCTCCATACTGAATAAACGAATAAATCTATATGCATTAGTATATTGTCGTTCCGTAACTCAAGCCTTTTCGACTCCATGGTCTCTTTCTTCCATTCGCCTCTATCGCCGTTTGTGATCTGCTCTGATTATCTGATCCTCATCAACTCTCTAACTTCGAATCCTCAGATTCCTATATTGAGAAATCTCCTTTGTTTATGACGTCAGAAGTGTGTTTACCAACGTGACTATTTCACGTGGATTTACAAATGATTGTCAAAACACACTTTTGGCAAACAAAGAATTCTCAACTCATCTCCACTTCAATTTGTTGAGCTTTGCATTATCACGATAAGTCTCCTCTCAAAAAAATTTCTTTAATTGTTTTAAATCTGCCGATTACGGTAATGGTTAGAAGTCTTGACTGTCGTACGGGTGGTCGGGTATCGATCCTGGCCTGAGGTAGTTGCCTGTCTAGCCGCACTAATGAGCTGTGATACAGCGAATCAGTATTGTATGTGGATGACTAAAATGCACTTTATCTTGAGTTGAGCATATTGAGAAGTGATACACGAATTACCATTAGCTTATTAAGCGATGCTCTTTGTGTAAACAAATTGAGCTTAGGTATTTCGGACGATGTCAAAACATCGTTAACTCACTGGTAGTTTGAAATTAAATAGTTATCATTGAAATTTTGAAGGAATACAAATAATCGATTTTTATAGAGGGGGGGGGGCATTTTAAAATAAGCTCACAATTTTTCGATGCCGATGCCTAAAAAACAGTTCCGAGTTTTCTGATTCCCGATTCCGATTAATCGTCCCAGTTCTAGTACTCACTGACTTTCGATCCGTCTCTGAATCATTTATTCTTTACAGCGTGGGAAACCGGGCAACTGTCTAAGCTACAAGAACAGACTCGCGCCTCTTATGCGCAAACAGAGATGTGACTTAGGATTCTTGTCAAAATATTTGGAGAAAATGAAATACTTTTTTTTATCTTTATGTATTTATTTTTATTTTGCATAAACCATAATTCAAGCAGAAGGGCAGGGGGTGCGAAAAGTTGATCCACGTTGCGAACACAGAAGCGACATTGTCTTTTTATTTGGGTGTCCGTGGGCCATTGCGTACACTAGTTTATTTATTTATGTATTTCGAATAGCTAAAGAGACAGTAGTAGTAGTAGTAGTAGTAGTAGTAGTAGTCATTTTCGTTCTCGTTTCTATGAATTTATTCATTATTGCGCCATTTTTAGTCGTCTTCTTTTTTATTTCCTCGTTTTCTTCTTGTCCTCACCCCCTTTATCTGGGCATCTTTTTGTCCTTTATTTCTTCATCTTCTATTATTTTAAATATCATTCTCCTTTCCGTCTGTCTTCTAGATTTTCTTTTTAATTTCTGCTTCTTCTTCCTCTTCCTCTTTCTCTTCTTCTTCTGATCATCATCATCATCATCATCATCATCATCATCATTATTAATTAATTAATTAATTAATTACTTGCTTACTAGGAGTAACACAGACCATCATTAAAAATTTCTTTTTGAGAACAACTTGTGGTGTTCTCTGGAGTCTGAGTGATAAGTCTCCCCAGATTTCCAGTACTCGCCACCTCTTTTGATAACCTTTGCAAATTAATTTACGTTATCGCAATAGCCATTTTCCATTGATTTCTCGTTAGTAGCGGCCATCGGTCTTCACTTGGAGTTGGGTAGTATTAAGCCTCTCCAAGGTCCCAGTCCTCTTCACACCCATCCAGTACTTTCTCTTCTCTTTCTTACTATCCTCCATGACCACCCTCACTAATTTGGAGGTCAGGTTAGTGCTTTCTCTTCTCGGCTTTTCCATCCTCCTTGACCCTCCTCACTTGTTTGGTGGCGTTTCTTTGTTTTACATTAGTTACAGTTTCTTGTGTCTGTATTTCACGTGTGTTAGTTTCTGCATTCAACTCTTTTCCGCAATATTTCAACCGTTTTCATTATTGTTATCCGTTTTTGTACTCACAAGGATTTCTCACAAAAGTCTTATTAGGGAATACTCACTGGCAACAACTTGCGGTGTTTCCTGGAGTCTGAGTGGCAACAAGTCTCCACAGATTTCCATTACACTTAACCTCCTTCCATAACTTTTGCAAATGAATTTGCATTATCGCAACGGACGTTTTGCATTGCCCATTGCTTATCACTAGAATTTGGGTAGCAATAAGGTCCCAGTTACTTTCGCGCTCATATAGTGGATGTCTGGGTAGTGCCTTCCCTTCTCGGTCCCTGGATCTTTCTCGACCCTATTCGACAATTCTTGATGCCAACACTATATTTTTGGGAGGTGGTAACTCTTGATTATACAGTTTCAGTTTCCTTGATTCCATGTGGTGTTTCTCTATCTTTTGTTTTACTTGTATTACAATTTTTTATATGACCGATTATGTTTATTAGTCTTCGCGTTAAATTTTTTTTCTCTCTTAATATTCAGCCCTTTTTATTATTTCTATCCGTTGCATATTATTTCGAATTAATAATTGAAGTAACGTTTATGCGTCATCATCCACACATTCCACAGTCTAACAACACAAACCTCAACTACTTTTTACAAGTACTTTGATGAAATGTGCTCTAATGAACACATAACACTAGTGTCCTCTCGACATACATACTTCGACTAATCTGACAAGCCGCAAAATTCCACAAATTTACTATCGGGGTCCCTAGATTCCCGAAAGCCTTTTACTCTAATAGTTGGACTTCCTTAACTGTTTTCTGCTTCTCGGGTTGTACTAAACTGAAGAAGTTTAAATCTAATATATAAAAGGCTATCTGTCTGTCTGTTTGTCTGTATGTCTCCATATTTTCAAACTCTATCTCTTCCAAAACTAAAAGTCAGAGAGTGACGCTAGGGGCCTCTAACGATGGGATTTTTTTACAAACCGTTCTTCTACGGGTCTTTAGCCGGTTAAAATAGTTTTAAAGGGTCAAAATTGAAAAATCATTGTACATTGTGTACATTCGACTTAGTTCATTTAAAATTTTTAATTTTTAATCAGTTCATATGCGTGCCACGTTGATGCAGTGGTAACGTCACAAGCTTTGAATGCTGCAGTTTTGCTTTCGGTTTCGATTCTAGTTGATGGCACCCAAATACTTTTTTTTTACTTTTGAAATCATGACACTATAATAATATATACGAAATCTGGACTAATTAAAATATCATATTTAAACGTATTATACGACCGGGTATAGCCCCCCCCTGCTAGTGCAATATGAACAGATATCTCGCTGCTCACTTTCCAGGGTCTCCTGTTAGACATGTTTTCAAGTAATAGACTTGAGTAAAAAAGAGTAAAATCCTTCTGATTCCAATTCCTCCCATTCTATTTTTTAAGCTTTTCGGAATTCTTAGTGCTTCTACCTTTATTATTATTTTTTGTTTGTTTTTTTTTTGCGTTTTTCGTCCGCCATATGCCTTTCAGCTCTCTGACCAGTTCAGTGTTTGTTTTGCGTTTCTGTTTCCTTGATATTCACTCTGTGGTCTGCTGGAACGGTGAAATCTAGAATCTCACAGGACTTTTCCTTCTTGTAAACTATTATGATAGCTGGTCTCCTTGCTTTAATAGGTTTATCTGTTTATACGGCCATGTCCAATAGGATTATATAGTTTTGCTTTCAAGTACTGCTACCGGTTAATGCTTATACCATTTTCCTGGGTTTCAAGATGCAGTTGTTTGCAAATTAGTAGTAGTAGCAGTAGTAATAGTAGTAGTAGTAGTAGTAGTAGTAGTAGTAGTAGTAGCAGCAGCAGCATTCTACTGTTTCCTATGTTCCTTCTCATATTCATCTTTTTGTCGTTTTCTGTTTCTCCTCCTCCTTCCTCCTCCTCCTCATACTCTTATTATACAGTGTTTTCTTTCTTTTCTCTCCTTTTCCTTTCTCCTTTTTCTTTTTCCTTTTTTTCTTCTTTCTCTTCTTTCTTTTTTTTCATCTACTTCCCTTCATTTTTTTCTTCTCCTCCTCCTTTTTTTATTCTTCCTCTTCGTCATCATTTTCTTTTTCTTTTTTTTTTCTTCTTCAATTCATCGTATCCGGGGGTTTTTTTTCCTCGGTTTCTTTCAACCTCCTCCTCCTCCTCCTCCTCCCCTCTCCTACTTGACATATTGCATTCCTGGGCGCTGTCAGTTAAAACAAAAATCAGAATGTCAACTTTCAAAAACATGACCAGAAATCACGTTCCGACTTCCCTACCATCAACATTTGTGCACATGTTTTCTTCACCTTTTGTTGCTTGTGAACCGGTAAAGAAATTTTATTAATAATCCTCCGATTTTTTTTTTTGTTTTTCAAAAGCTGTTTCTTTTTTCTTTTTTCTTTTTTTTTTCAAAAGCTGTTTCTTTTTTTTCTTTTTTTTTTTTCTTATGTTGGCTTAAGGCTGGGGAGGAGGAAATAGGCCGATTTAAGAGTTTACGACAGAACAGGGAAAGGGTTTGTGTTTGGTAAACATGACTCAAATTGCACAGGAAGTCCACATTTTTGGAAACAATCATATTACTCCAAGAATAAGAAATGGACATGTTTTCTCCACCAAATTGAGTTCATATTTACGAGCATTGATCTCTGCTTACTTAAAACATTTAGAGAAAGAACTCGTCTTATTATAACCACTACAATAACTTTCTTTTCTCCTCCGTGTGCCTAACATCAAATATCATTTCCATGAACATTTTGCTTTTGATGATAAATTATTACTCTGTGTTTTGACGTTTCTGAAAAGCGCGCGGGTGGGGTGCATGCTTGTGTCGGATGTCGAGCGGTGAAGAAATGGCGATGTAGTCTAGCTCTCTCTGACCGACGTACTGCCCTTTTCTCTGTGACGATTTTATTTATAAAAACATTCTTTTCTTTATTTGGAATGTTTAATATTTTCTTTTCCTATTGTTTCAACCTTTGACAGATATCCTCTCATATATTTCTGGGTAAAATTTAGCATTCAGTTAGACAATAGTGGAAAGTCTTGAATAAAGAAAGAAATTGAATATTGAAGAAAATCTGCCAAAATATCTAACCAATAAACACATAAAGAATCACACAGATCAACGATTTTCGATCAATCTTTAGGCGACTATTAACCGGTTCAGAACCATTCCGTATAAAGAAAAACGAGGATTCACACACTTTGACATCACAGATTTCTAATTCTTCCATCAAAAGAGTAATACTTTATAAAGTTTTAAATTTCACCAAACCAACGATCTAGAAATAGAAACTATCCTCAGTGATATGAATTCTCTCCTTTTCTTTGATAATAGAACGTAAGTTTAAAAAAAAAACAACTCTGAAAACAATTTTGATATGCCTATGGGTTATGCGATAGTGCTGCTGAATGCGATCTCTAACCAAAATCGGATTGTGTCGACTCTCTTAAAAGCACTATTATAGAAGAATGGGAGAAGCTGTCTCTCGTATAGTTGATGAACACTTATGTAAGTTCAAGGAAGCGTGTGAAGGAAGTTGTTTATAAAGAAGGAGGCCACATAGAAAACATTCGTAACAAATACAATTTCAATAAACGAATTGGCTTTACACTGTGTTTCAATATATAAAGATTTTACTTAAGTTTTTAAAAATAAATAAATGAAGTTACGCCAATTTTACTTACCCACAATATCATTCGTACGGTAGTGTTTGAATATATGCGTTGGTTTTCCTCATTTAAAACTGTTTTAAAGCTTCTTCCCTCACTCATTTTGCGACCAAATTTCAAACAATTTTTACCGTTCATAGGTCCCCTTCTCGACTATATTTTGAAATAAAAACATTTCAAATTTAGTTCATTAATACAAAAGTTATAATAAAATTACTGTTGTTCAGAATTAGTTAAGGAATGTGAGAGACGGTTTCCTCTGATTGGCTATTGGTTACCATAGCAACTTTTTCAACATTGACGTTTTAGAGACGATTTTTTTTCTGATTGGTTGTTGATTATCATGCAACTTTTTTGTCGTCGACACCATAAATCATAGAGGGAATGTCGCTTGCATGCATCTTCTTTGGATTAGGGTTAGGGTTAAGAGAGTTAAGAAAAGAGATGCTCTTTACCGTGCTAGGGCTGATAATTTTTCGATTACGACGTCGCCCGTTAATTCTGTTTCGCACTTTTTTGTCGTGCTAGGGCTGATACTCTTTCGCTTATGACGACGTCGCCCGTTAACTCTGTTTCTCACTTTTTCCCCCTTCTTTCTGTTTATTCACTTAGTTAAGTCTTTTATTTGATATTTTTATATGATCAATTTAAGAAGTTAGTAATAATTTTTTATGGATAGTTGACAATGTGTACGATATTAAGCATAAAAGAGAAAATATTATTTCTAAGCAAAGCCTGGAAAAATCATGGATTACATAGAAATAGGCACACATGAAAAGTAATTTGGCAAAGATTAAGCTAAGAAAAGTAAAATTTTTCAGCATCAAGAATTTATATATATATATATATATATATATATATATATATATATATATAAATAATACTGAGCAATGTGGAGCTAAATTCTCGCATTTATATGTCTGTCACCACTGCGGTCGCCATTGCAAGTCTCTAGCAGGACTAAAGTGCCACATACGTCTAAGTGAATGTCGACACGCTGAGTTCTAGACCTTCAGGTCAATTGTCGGAGTCTCATACGTCGAAAATCGACGGAGAGTCCATCATATATATATATATATATATATATATATATATATATATATATATATATATATATATATATATATATATATATATAACGCAGTCATAAGCGGAAGACTAAAATCAATGATTAAAAACGTTTAAAATAAAGGCAACGTTAAAAATAAAGTTAACGGGGTAAAGAGAAGAAAAGAAAAAATGGGAAAGTCAGCTGACCGGTTTCGCCCTCGCTTTATCAAAGCTGTATCGGAGGATTTGTTTTGGAAGAAAAAACACAATGGGGATCGAAAATATGTACAAATAAAACCACGTTGCTTTACGTTATGTATGGGGAAAAAAGACTAGAGGAAAGCGATCGAAATACAGCGACGTTATATTACTCGAAGAACCTAGAGACTAATCACGATCAACTCCGAGAGGCATTCCTTCTGCTTACAGAGAGAAAGCCTTCTCAACTGAACGTGAACAGTTTCCAAGATCTTTAAATGAAATAATGAGTGAGCACGACTTAGGATTGAAAAAGAATCTGTGCTAAAGACGGGTATTTTATAAGGTGGTCAGTAATTGAAGACCCGTATGTATTGGCAATTACGTGTGTTGTTTGGTATGTCCCATTTCTGATTTTGATAGGTACGTGTTGTTGGACTCTTCCATCCAATCTTAATGTTGTTCGACCCACATAGTTGGCACTGCAACTACATTCAAAATTGTAAATTATATTATTATTGTGAGGGGAGAAAGAGCATTTTTTCGAGAGGACGGCATTAACGTTCTCACAAGGAACACAACACGTACATTTGAAGCAAAATAACAATTTTGCACTGTTGAGCTGAGAGTTTCTTTGCAAATTTCTCACTGACTGTCCCCAGCCAAGGTGAACGCAGATATACTGAACATTTATTAACCGTTTGAATTTTATTTATAGATGATTCTGCTATTTTCCGAGGTTAAAACAAGAGTACTCAATACCGAGATAGAGCAGAGTATACTTTTAATTTGTTTTTACATGAGCAGTAAGAATCTCGTTACTGATTCCCTTATTCCGTAATGCTCATGACTGTGTAGCAACACATTACTGCTTATGTAAAAACAAATTAAAAGCACATAAATTTATTTATTTTAAATATATATATATATATATATATATATATATATATATATATATACTAGCAAAAGTACCCATCGTTGACTGGGTTCAAAAACAGCCTACAGAAAATGGACTCTGATGTATGCAAGTAGGTTATGAAAAGGAAGGTTCTTATGTACATCTATATCAAAAACACTTGTAAACGTTTTTTTTTAATTTTTTATTTCCATACTTTGTGGACCAGCTGCGAACGCAGACTCCCACAATTTTAATGAACCACCGTTCTGCCAGATGAAACATACCCATTCCTGTGTCTCGATACATCTTCTATCATTATATGTAATCAGTTTTTTTTTTAATACTCAACCATATAGGAGCCTATTCGATACCAGACACACACACACACACACACACACACACAGATATTCTGCTTTATTTATATATATATATATATATATATATATATATATATATATATATATATATATATATATATACTTAAAGACATTTTGCTGTACAAAGTTTATTAATATTATCAAAAATAGTTGGAGTCATGTCGAGTCAGGGGTATTAATACAATATAGAGAACTGTAGGAAAAATAACATAAAAACGTCATAATATTTAATAGCAATGTAATAGTAATATTCGATTAGTTTCTTTTAAACATCAAAATGTTTTTATTAACTCCCTTTTTTTCTCCCCCTTTTCTATGTATTAATGTCCCCCGACCTGAGATGACTCCATTTATTTATTAAACAATTCGGTGTTGGGTTCAAATCCTATTGTCCCTTCACTGTGATTAATCGTTATTTAATTATAATTATCCCCTTTAAGAATATTTAAGGATGGGCACTGTCTGCGGAATTATAACTAAGTAACTCAACTAGCATCTATGCAATGTTCACGACTTTTACTTGTGTAAGCACTCTAGATTGTCATTGTATTCGCCTAGATTCGACATTTAATAGTTCTTAATTTTCTTCATTCCCGTAGCAATTGTGTGATCGCACTGATGTAGAGGCTCAGCAAATTGAGCTGTCTAGGTTTGAATCTCATGACGGGAAATTGTTACCCTACACTGATGATTGCGTAAGCATGAAATAGTAGTGTCTGTGGGTATAAATGAATAATTATACACCCACCCACCCACACACACACACAAGCATATATATATATATATATATATATATATATATATATATATATATATATATATATATATATATATATATATATATGAGAGAGAGAGAGAGAGAGAGAGAAATGGTGGCTTGAAATCACAACCAACGAACAATAAAAGTTAAATAAGATGTTACTAAAACAAGCCAAAACATTTGAAAACTAAAAAGAAAATAGAAGATATAATGGAAGACTTACGGTCCGCTTTTACACAAATGCGATAAGTACAGATGGAGTTGCCTTAAAAAAAACGATGACAGGCAGGTTGACTTAATCAAAATCTCGTATATGAATTTTACACCAGTTGTTTTGGATACTGTGTTATAAGATTGATCGAATTATGGGGAATTTAGTCCTCTAGAGCAATAATAGGTTAAATGTGGAATAAATGAATTTAATGAATTAATATAAGTTCGTTTAAATGTTTCAAGAAACCGAGACAAAAAAGCAACAAGAATAATGTACGATCGTTTCAGGGACGAAACTGTGTTTATTTATACATAATCATATCAATGAGAGGAGGGAGGTGACACAAAAATGTTGATTAATATGCAAAATGGAGGAGAATTAGATTCAGCATCGGATCTACTGGTAACTTATATTATCCAGATCTCATAGATATATTTCAAATTTGAAAGTAATGAGGTTAGTGATATTTCAAGAACATCGCAAGTGATGTGAAGTGATTTGGGGATGATTTTATATATACAGGTTCGGACGAAAAAAATTTTCGTCCTAGAAAAGATAACATGATTCCATTTCCGCTGGATGAAACCCAGTTTTCGCTTTTTTGTTTTTTTATTTATTTTATTTATTTATTTTATTTTTTTTTTTTTTTTGCAGACCATCTACTAGTTGGCCAGTTGTGTATAGTGATCCCCTGGTGCAATCAGGTAGCCACTCGCAAACACTGGGTGTGGTAGCAGGAGTCGGTGCTGGCCCACAAGTTTAAAGAGACCCAGGCTTGGCTTTAGAAGGTGTGCTACGACTTTGTACCCTTCTCTCACTGGACCACTCCTCTGCCGAACTGAACCCTCTGGACTACTTCGTCCTGAGTATTCACCGAGTATTCGCCGACCTCCACCGGCGCTTGTGGAAAAGGCATGTTTCCAGTTCCGGACCGGTATTGACGCTGTGATTGAGGCTAAATGCGGCTACATTGAATACATGTCAGCTCTCCGACATAATCAACTTACCTGAATTGATTTTTTAAATAATATTTAAAAATAAAGCTGTAGTGTTGTTTTCTTTAGGGCGACAACTTTATCGTTCCACTCCGTAATTAGTTGAGAATATTGTTGACAGTGGTTGTAGAGAGACGAGTCTTTGTTGTGCATGTTTTAAAGGTAGGGGTAATATATTGAAGCTCAATCGGGCACCTGTCATGAGCATAACGCTTGTTACAACAACTTACGTCTAGAAGCTGTGTTCTAAATTCGTATCGGTTTAGAATTTTAGGACTGACAACTTATGAAACTTTCCATTTCGTGCCATTTTTTAGTTTTATGCGAGTAGGGGAAATTGTTGACGACTCTTTATTGTGTGTTTGCATGGAAACATAATGGATTGGAGCTCAGTCGAGCACCTGTTATGAAAATAATGATTGAGAAGAGATAAATTAGAACAGATACTACACCTTGTACAAAGGCAAATAGTTTGGTAATGTTCTCTTTTAGTGACACGATGGCATCGATTTTGTCATTTATTTAATCGTCCGTCTCCCAAACCATCAGTATTATGAGCAACGCACGTGTTAAAGTCGAACAAATGTTGTTATGTACCCTAACGGGACTGAAATACGGACGATTAAAGAAAATTTTAAAAAAATAGAATAAAATAAAATATATAAATAAACATGTGCTGAGGATGTCATTTGATACGCATTCTTAATACAAAAAAGTGTGTACGGGGTTGTGGTGACTGTCTGGTAGGCCTTGACAACGGGTGAATTGAACAGATTTTTACCTGAGACGAGACACCTGCTTTGAAATACAATCTTAAAGTAATGATCATTTGCTTCCCCTATCACCTCCTCAACTCTCTTGTTTTAAAATATAAAGAATAAAGTCCCCCTTCCACTCAATAAAACCGAAGAGAGAGACAGACCAAAAAACAAAACGTCTGGTTAGGAGATTGTCGTGTGTCATGTTAGGTTTTATATTGTTCGTTTATTGCCATTGTTGTATTCGTGTTGTCTAAACTAGTTGACCTACTTGTACAACGTAGGAGTTTTAAATGTCTACTAGCCGTCCCCCTTTGAAGCGAAGAAATAGAAACACTTGACTAAGGGTTATATCCCCGAAATATCGTGAAATCCCAGCGTCCCATAAGCCAGTAATGGCTGAATAGGGAAACTAGAAGCAATAAAGATTAAATAAAAAAAAAATATTTCCCTTTAGTTAAGCTTCCATCCGGTGCACCGCGGTGGATCCCTGATTAGAGCAGGCAATCAATCGATTTGATTTTTTAAAAATGGGCGATTCCATCGATTTCCATGAAAATAAAAATATTGAAAGTGTGAAACATTCGTTGATCCTCTATACTTTTTTGCTGTTCTATTTTACTTTTATATTGTAGTTAATTATTTCCATGTGTTCAGTCGAGTTTCAATTAATATATATATATATATATATATATATATATATATATATATATATATATATATATATATATATATATATATATATGGACACATAAATCGTAAAATTGTCTTCCGACTAATGAAACAGCTGTAATGGGAAAAATCCAAGAAATAAACGAAGGTTATAAAGAAGAAAACGTGGGTCTTTGAATTTTCAAAAAGATTTTGCACTTTATATATATATATATATATATATATATATATATATATATATATATATATATATATATATGTGTGTGTGTGTGTGTGTGTGTGTGTGTGTGTGTGTGTGTGTGTGTGTGTGTGTGTGTGTGTGTGTGTTGAAAACGTAAGTTTAAGAAGCCAATTTGACTGAGATTTTTTTAATGAACTAACATTTATTTGTTTAAAGATCAATTTTCGACAAGCAAATCGTCTTCTTCATGATAGTTGGTGTTTTCTTTTTCTTTCATTGTAACATGTCACTAGAAAAGCAACATCCATAGGGTTTTCTGTAACAGTTATAATGTATATATCCAAATCACACACACACACACACACACACACATGTATATATAATGAATAAATGACAAAAGTCTATATTCCAAATTTAATGATGTTGACTATCTTACAATTTAATCCTTTAATTCAGTTGACACTTATAATTCTTAACAGTATTTGTTCTGCGGCACAAAGTCATTCACTTAAACATTATATCAATCAGTGAATCTATTTTGTCCTTAACTCATCACAGAAAAAGCAACAATCAATTCACTAAAAGGAAATAAAATGCGTATGGATATGATTAGAAAATCCGAAAATTTGAAGAAAAGGTGCAGACACCTTTGAGTTTGAAGTTCAAAATGGCGTAATGTAAGCAAACTATAAGGTATTTTCACATTCTCCTCAAATCATGGTCAACACCATGAAATTTGGGATATAGACTTTTGTCATTTATTCATTATAGGCTCCGTAATTACATTGAGCTTCTTACATAAGGATTGGTATATATATATATATATATATATATATATATATATATATATATATATATATATGTGTGTGTGTGTGTGTGTGTGTGTGTGTGCGTGTGTGTATATAATTATATATATATATATACATACAGTACTGTTTCGCTGTTTCACAGCTCATCAGTGCGGCTAGACAGGCAACTACCTCAAGCCAGGATTGAAACCCGACCGTTTATACGGCAGTCAAGGCTTCTAACCATTACGCTATTGGCGGCTGCTTAAACGAGTAGTGAGTTTAACGATGTTTTTTTTTATATCGTCCGAAATACCTCCGCTCGATTTGTTTACACAATATATATATATAAGTGAATAAAGAATATTCCCACAGAAGTTTCCCATAAACATACTGTTTCGCTGTATTAGAGCGCTTCAGTGCTGCTAAACTAGCACCCATCTCGAACCAGAGTTTTAACCTACAACTATCAAGTTGATAGTCGCCGTTTCACCCTCTGTCTCATAGGGTCGGTACCCGAAAATGAACTCTTCAACTGTCTATTTAAACATTAAAGCGCCGCAATTGACAGAGCTCAATTTGTTTGTTTATTTAAAGACTAAGAGCTTTCCGCTACACCAGACCAGCAGCGGATGAAATTTTACTCATGCGTACACGAACGCTTTAAGTCGACCCACGCCTGCGTAGTTCCTTTCTGCTTCAATTTTTATCCCACAGATCCAAATCCTCTATTGACCCAGTATATATATCAGTTTTCAAATCTGTAGATCAAACATTGACCCAGTAGTTTCAGAAAGACTATTCCTCACGCAGACAGACAGATAGATAGACAAAGTAACTTTTACACACACACACACACACACACACACACACACATATATATATATATATATATATATATATATATATATATATATATATATGGGGCTTGTGCACTAATGTATCCGTGCTATTTTTATATAGTATTTTCAAGTTAAATTAAAGTTTTCCGATATTTTTTTTATTAATTTATTAACTGAAAGTACAGAACAGTTACAAAACACCCTCCTCTCCCCATGTTAAAAATGCCTTTCGAAATATTAACTTTATTATTTCAGCACGGTTCAATAAGTGCATATATATATATATATATATTATTGGTAGTATTGTTTAGTTTTTAAACAAAAACAAAAAAACACAATGTGGCTACCAAAGAGTGCTCAATATTTAGACAGAGCGATATGAATATGTTGAATATGAAAACTAGTGGCTACACATATGCACTGGTCACTGAAACATATTTGCATATGTGTAGCTACTAGATTTCATATTCAACATATATATATATATATATATATATATATATATATATATATATATATATATATATATATATATATATATATAACTTAACGGTCCACAAAAAATGCAATCATTTTACCTGATTCGTGCCGCTCTGCGACTTTACATCTCAGGGGAGATGCAGCTTGAAACATTGGAGACAGACACACGCGCGCGTTTGATAAATCTGATTAAGCGTAACAGACAAAAAAAAATGTTCTTTTTAAACTTACGCGTAGCAAACCCACGAAAATGACAGATTAAAAAAATGCATTTTTTCCCAAACTAAAAAAAACTAATTTGTCAAACTCAAGCCTCACAGGCTAACGAAATGCAATTTCGGAATTAACTGAGACAGACCATCCAGCATTCGACTTCAAAATCACGCGTGACAGACTAACCAATATAAAAATGACAGACCAAACTGGAGTGTGACAGACAAAAATTGAAGGGTGATAGGCTGAACTGAAATGTGACAGACTAATATGAAACGTGTCAGACCAATTGATGAAAGAAAGAACAAGTGAAGCATGCATGGACCCCCCCCCCCGATGACTAAGTTCAGCATTTGCCCTCCCTCCATCCGTTCAGCCCCAAAATCCCCAGGAGACGTCAAATCCTGGTGTAAATGAACAAAAGGTCCAGTTTTAGGCCATAGCATATGTAAATTTGAGTTCTGCACCATGCAAAAAAAGAAATGACAGATATGGTAAAATAGTCCCAAAATGTAGTGCTTTTATCAGCCCTAAAAGAGCCCCTGGGGCACACCCAAGAGTTATCACGAAGTATAGACAAACTAAAGTATATAGAAATCAGTTAGTTATGAATTTTCAGAAAGTTTGATAAAAATCCAAGGCATCAATTTCTTTTTAATAAGCACAAAAGAGTTGATTTTAGCATTTTAACCCGAAAGGCATCTCTAGGGGGGGGGCAACCGGAGTTTTCCCGGAAAATCCGTTCTGTTACATTTTTACTCATATCATGTTTAATGTTTGTGCAAAATTTCAACAAAAAAAAACACAAAGCGTAGTTATTGAGAAAAGTGCGGACAGATGAACGGACGAACGGACGAACGGACAAGGGTGAATTTACAGGTCCACCCTCCTTTTGTCGGGGGACCAAAAAATAACAGAAATGATATATCAGGACGCATCTAAAGTTAATGAATGCGACATGGAAAAGAATAGGGGTCCAGGAGTTGTCCAGGCGGCTCTAAAGGAGTAACTGATAAAGAAGAATATCAAAGTAAAGGTAGAGAATGGATAAGATGACTAAATTACAAAACTACTCGGCCGAGGTCACGAGGAAAATTGTCGACAATGACATATAGCATAACACGATAAAGAACATTTGTCTGGAGGGGAGGGGAACACGTATCGTATTAGGTACTCCTCTTTTAACGCTTTATAGATGCTAAGATATGCAGCATTGAAGTTTACCCTTCGATGTCCGATGTGAAAATGCTTTGAATCGTTTTTGCGCAACCGGCTTCGCGCATGAGTCCACTTGAATTAATGAAAACAAATAATAATATTTTGAAAGGATTTTCATAATATTCATCACTTGCTAAAATTCTCAACTCACTTAAGCGCACACTGTCATACGCTATCACACTTACAAAACGCAACGCACACATACTTTGCTTCAGTTTCTTCACTGATTGTAAATAAATTGTAAGAATTGAAATTGATTTGACTTACCAGGGGTGGGTCGGAGTAAAGAAAAGACACTGAACTGCTGTTTTACCGTTACTGAAAAACTGGGTGTCTATTTCCTACTAAGTTAAATAGACATTCTAATCTCGTTGGAAATCACGTTGGAATTCTCGCCACTGAGAGTTAGGATGTATAAAAGGAGTTGTCTCACTACGGGTTAGTGATTAGTTAAGAACCTAGTTACCTAGCTTGCTAGTCGGTTGGCGTCTCTTAGACTGATTACCTCGTTACTGTTGTTCGGCAAACGTTACCTGTTAATTGTTACCTTTACAAGGAAAGACTGCTTGTAAGCAACGTCACCATTTGGTTGCAAGCCCTTACTGCCTTTTCTTGCCCCCCCTCTTCTTGTTGGTGAAATAATCCCGACAAAATGTATAATTCTATACATGTTAATCCGGTTTAAAAGTTAGTTTCAATATGGTTGTGTGACGTTTCCCGCCTACGGTTTTTCAAATTGACTTTTAAAGTCTATTGCACGTGTTCTCCGTAATGCACCTTGTTCCAACTCAACCTCCCCCCTCCAAGTCTGGTTTCATTTGCATAGAAACGGCGAAAATCTGCGTTACTCGCGTGTGATCGCCAAGCACAAAAGCAACTGAGTCGCCATTTTTTTTTTCTTTTTCTTGTTAAGCTGTTTCATTGGCGAAGTGTTCATTTACACGTCGTGTAATTGTTGTGTGACGTGTCTAATGTCTATAGTGGCTTTTTCACTGTCTGGAGCCCAAGTTATCGTGTTGCAGTTTGTTTATGTTTCGTGATCATCTAAGTGTGCTGCGTGAGTGTGGGTCAAATATAACATAAACACATGTATTTCGACATACTTCATCAACTTTTCAGCTGCGTCGTTGGTCTTTTAGTCCACCTGGAAATTCATCTGTTCTTGGATGGAAGCTGGAACTTGTGGACGAATGCATTTCAACTCCAAGACGATGGTTGGTTTTATATAGTTTTTTTTATTTATTTCCAGGTGTCGATCGCAGAAGAATAGATAAAGTATATTTGCTTGTGATTAATTCTAGTCTTCAATTTGGAGACACGTCAGTTCCTTCCTAAGGGAAGGGAGACAACCGTTTACCCGTCCGCTCTTCTCAACGTCTAAATTCCAACATGACTCCTGAATACGTGACAAGAAACACGTCCTTCCGGTCAGCTATTTTTTTAGCTTCCGGTGCCCATTTTACACCTCATTGCTTGTTTATCTCGCCGATTTGATAGATAGATCTAGATAGATAAAGTGTAGTATCTGTTCTTCAGATGCTGCACTTCAATTTCTTGATCTCTGTAAGTGGAGGAGAAATCCTTCACGACTGAGATAATTCTTATTTCTGTTCCTTTTCTACACGTTAAAAAACGACCCTGGTGTCTAACTCTGTCCCGTGGGTAGACATTGTAAATAGGAACTATATAACAAAGCGACCGAATCCTACAACGCACATACACACACACACACACACACACACACACACACACACACGTTCGTCACGTAAGTTACGATTTAAAGTTAATGCTTATAACATTTCTCACTAAACGTTCTTATAATGAAAACTAATCTTATTAATAACTTTTAATCATATGTATTTTTCCTATTGATTAGGGTAGTTTTGATTAAGGTTTTTCAGACCCGTCGATAATTAATCAATAGAATTGTATTTGCTACTGAAATACTTGCAGAAACTCACAATAAAGCGAACGATCAACAGTCGACATTGTTTTTTTCTAAGAAACAGCTTACTTTATAGACATGCATATAATCAAGTTTATTGGCTGTGTTAACTGGCAAAACTTCATTGAAAATGGTGGTGGCCACAACACCAATCATAATATCGTATGAATCCGAAGATTGTATTGTTGACATAGGTTTCCCCGATATTTTTCTAGCCAGAATAATTTCTAGAAAGACATCAGTGATTATGGAATGGACCACGAGAAGGTTGTCAACATCCTAAGCGTAAGTGATTTTAGTGGAACGACCTGGATTCGAACTTAGGACATTAGTCCGTGTCGTTAACCACTAGATCATCGTCATCCGCATTCGTTTAGAAAAAAAAATGAAAATAATGGTAAAAATCCATCAAATAAATATCATTATGATTATTTATGATGTGGATTTCTATTAATATTATAGTTTTTCGAGTTTTAGCCGAATCTAGGGACTCCATAGCAGAGAGAGGATCATGGCGTTATCTTTGTTTTCGTTTTAACTGACGCGCTCGGCACTACTTAGGCTTCGCCCTTAAAACCCCCGTTAGAATCATTTAAAACACCAAATACTTGTCCAGGTAGGTAGAAAAGTAATTCATCTTGCCTTTGGTAACATTTATTTATTATATAGTTATTCTTTATCAGTTCGTTGTGCCTCGGTAAAACAAACGCCTCTTTTCTACATCCTTTCTTTACATCCTCTGCTTTCTCTGAATTTTATCTTTCTTTCTTCCTCTTCCGTTTTCTCCCCCTTTCTTTATCAGAATATTGATTCCTTTCATCGTCCGCTGACTTTCTCTCTCTCTCTCTCTCTCTTTCTCTCTCTCTCTCTCTCTCTCTCTCTCTCTCTCTCTCTCTCTCTATGTGCCGCCCTCTCTCTTTCCCACTGTCTTTCTCACTTCACTATTTTATCTCTCTTTTTATTTCTTTCATCGATAAAGACAAACACATGGGAAAATACACGGAAGACAGCAATTAAAAGCGAATCGAACAAATAGCAAGATGCGTCCGTTCAATCCGTGCGTTTGGGGTGATGTATTTGCATTAGACGTTTGTCCTTTTAGCTAAAACTCAAACAACTATTTTTTTTTGTCATTTCCGACAAGGTTGGTTGGTTCGTTGTTTTGTTTTACGGCATATCAACCCTTTTCAGGTTATTTAATGCCGAATCTGGTGATTTTGAAGAACGATTGTTTGATATAGTATATTTGTTTTTTAAGTCGTATTCTATTTAACCCATAGTTGGGACCCTAACAAGTGCTACCACTCCGGGTCAGAGTGGACCTGGGAGCAATAGCAATTAAAGGGTGGCTCCACACTCCCTAAGGCCTGCAAGCTGGGGCCTCACCATCGGATATAGTTTAAGGTCATATCCAGGACCTATCCGACAAGGACAGAAGGAATGATACTTTTCAACGATACCCTTTTTTTATTATTCAATTTTCACCTCAATGCCACTTTGAAGTAGGGGGCTACTATCGGGGACATAATTTACGGGGGGGGGCATTATGAAAGGAGATGAGTAGAAAGATGTTTGTTCACATTACACTTAAACTTCTGCATATCACCACACTTGGGAAAGCAGTATCCCGGAAGGGAGTTCCAAAGACTTGCAGTTCTGGGGAAGAAACTATTGGAGTAAAAAGCTTTCTTGCACCTAGGGATCTCTACTGTAAAGGGGTGGGATTTAGTTGCTTGTCGGGTTTGTCGGGGGTAGTCACGTAGAGGAGGCACAAGGGCTTGCAGTTCGTCAGAGCACTCACCATTAAAGTGATTGTAGAACAGGCAGAGGGGTGCAACAAAATGGCGATCCTAATATGTTCTTTTGCCGAAACCGCGTATTTATCCATCCAAACGAGTTCCGGTTTTTTAAGTCTTCGAATGTCAACGCTGTTCACTGATTTTGAAGATCCCTTCGAATTTCGCTCTTTAACTTAATCTTCTACGATTCCTCGCATTATTTAACTACCAGGCTCGTTCCAAGAGTAAAGCCTCCTATTTTTAACTCAAACTATTTAAGACCTAAGACGGTATAGTTACGATCGAAACCAGCTACTTTTTGTTCTCCAGTATATATTTTTCTACATAGTCACCACCATTCTCAGTGCACTTTTTCCGTGAAATTCAATGATGTACTTCTGCTCCTGACGCACGTCCATGACGGGGTTCCTTTTTTAGAGTCGATCGGAATAAAAACAATAGGAGACTTTACATCTGGAACGCCACTTGTATTTTAATATTCGTTCATTTTCTTTTCCATATATTTAAACTTATAACTATTTCATTTATTCACATAAATTTACTATACGAAAGTATAGATTTATGCGTAAACTTTAAGTATTTACTTCAAAAGTGCTCAATACGTAGGTAGAGCTAGTTAGTAATTTATAAAATATATATGGCGATTAAGCTACACTGAATATTCTGCGTTTCATCCAACTATAGGATTCGTCAGGCTTATGCGCGAATTCAGTCGTTGCTTCTTGTTTTTATACATGTTGAGGATTACTAGTTGGCCAATCAGCTTTCTAGTATCCACCGCGCCCCTTCCTACCAGCCAATGGGCATGCATTTTATCAAACAAAGGATCTGTTTTAGAGCTAGGTTAGTGGTTTTAGGTGGCCGTTCTACTTCTTTTTTTTTTTTTTATATACATATAAATATACCTATGTGTACACAATACTGCACATATATATATACATATATATATATATATATATATATACATATATGCGTGTGATCGTTTATGTATATTCATGTTTAATTTATTTATTTGTTTTTTTTGTCTTTTTTGCTTTTTTTTGTTTGTTTTCTATTGTTATTGTTAGTTTTAAAGCTATTTTGTATCGCTATCCTAGAGTAAGTTTTATTTTGTGAACACAGTTGTTTGCTATTTCCCGCCTACAGTTTAATAGATTTTGAGGTTCTTTAAAGTACAGGATAGAAAATTTTTCATGGAGGCATAATTTACATGGGTCGTCTAAATGTCTGCATGTGGTAGCTTGTCTTATTATTTTCCATTCGACTACCGGCGAATGTCCGCTTTCTTTGAGTTCCCAGTATTTATTCGCTAGTGTTGTTTTTATACGGTGTTTTTTATTTTTGAATGTGCTTTTGTGGTCATAGTATCGGGTTTTGAAATCTAAGGAAGTCATGCCTATGTAATATTTTTTGTTATTCGGGTTTCTTTTGCAAATATTGTTGCTTGATAGACTACGCTTTTTGTTAGACATTTGTTTTGGACTGGGCAAAGTGTGCGGTGTCTACAATTGCATTTATCTTGTTCGTTATTAGTATTTTTATTTATTTGCAGACATTTAGACGACCCATGTAAATTATGCCTCCATGAAAAATGTTCTATCCTGTATTTTAAAGAACCTCAAAATCTATTAAACTGTAGGCGGGAAATAGCAAACAACTGTGTTCACAAAATAAAACTTACTCTAGGATAGCGATACAAAATAGCTTTAAAACTAACAATAACAATAGAAAACAAACAAATAAATAAATTAAATAAACCTGAATATACATAAACGATCACACGCATATATGTATATATATATATATATATATATATATATATATATATATATATATATATATGTGCAGTATTGTGTACACATAGGTATATTTATATGTATATAAAAAAAAGTAGAACGGCCACCTAAAACCACTAACCTAGCTCTAAAACAGATCCTTTGTTTGATAAAATGCATGCCCATTGGCTGGTAGGAAGGGGCGCGATGGATACTAGAAAGCTGATTGGCCAACTAGTAATCCTCAACATGTATAAAAACAAGAAGCAACGACAGAATTCGCGCATAAGCCTGACGAATCCTATAGTTGGATGAAACGCAGAATATTCAGTGTAGCTTAATCGCCATATATATTTTATAAATTACTATTTAAACTTATATTCATTTTTATATCCATTTGTTTAATTAATTTTAATTTATTATATTTAAAAATATATTTCACTTTGAATATTAAATATTTCTGTAAAAATGTTTTTGTAAATAAACATATTTCTTTTTTTTTTTTTAAACCAGTTTACGGATATTCTCATTTATTATATTTAAAAAATATATTAATTATTTCTGTGAAAATAAACGTATTTTAAAAGCATGTGTAAATAAACATATTTATTTGAAAAAAATAATCAGTTTACAGATATTCCCATTTATTATATTAAAATACTTTTTCAGTATTATTTCTGTAAAAAGCAGATTGAAGATATGCTTATGTTTGGTCCTACATTTGTACCTATTTACTATGCCTCCCCACGGGACAGAGTTAGACACCAGGGTCGTTTTTTAACGTGGAGAAAAGGTACAAAAATAAAAATTGTCTCAGTCGTGAAGGATTTCTCCTCCACCGAAAGAGAACAAGAAATAGAAGTGCAGCATCTGCCGGAACAGATGGTATTTATTTGCTCCCCCACCGAGCAAATTAGGCACAAGGCCAATTTTTAATGTGAGGAGTGAAGGGAGGGGGAAGGGAAAAAGGGGACCAGCTCCCGAGAGGTGGGAAATGGGAGCTGGTTAAAGGTCAGGCATGTGGGGTTGCCCCCACATCTGGTCTTTGCTAGTCATAGCTAGTCCTAGCTAGTCATAGCTTGCAGTATCTGCCGGAACAGATGGTATTTATTTGCTCCCCCACCGAGACAATTAGGCACAAGGCCAACTTTTAATGTGAGGAGTGAAGGGAGGGGGAAGGGAAAAAGGGGACCAGCTCCCGAGAGGTGGGAAATGGGAGCTGGTTAAAGGTCAGGCATGTGGGGTTGCCCCCACATCTGGTCTTTGCTAGTCATAGCTAGTCCTAGCTCGTCATAGCTTGCAGTATCTGCCGGAACAGATGGTATTTATTTGCTCCCCCACCGAGCAAATTAGGCACAAGGCCAATTTTTAATGTGAGGAGTGAAGGGAGGGGGAAGGGAAAAAGGGGACCAGCTCCCGAGAGGTGGGAAATGGGAGCTGGTTAAAGGTCAGGCATGTGGGGTTGCCCCCACATCTGGTCTTTGCTAGTCATAGCTAGTCCTAGCTAGTCATAGCTTGCAGTATCTGCCGGAACAGATGGTATTTATTTGCTCCCCCACCGAGCAAATTAGGCACAAGGCCAATTTTTAATGTGAGGAGTGAAGGGAGGGGGAAGGGAAAAAGGGGACCAGCTCCCGAGAGGTGGGAAATGGGAGCTGGTTAAAGGTCAGGCATGTGGGGTTGCCCCCACATCTGGTCTTTGCTAGTCATAGCTAGTCCTAGCTCGTCATAGCTTGCAGTATCTGCCGGAACAGATGGTATTTATTTGCTCCCCCACCGAGCAAATTAGGCACAAGGCCAATTTTTATTGTGAGGAGCGAAGGGAGGGGGAAGGGAAAAAGGGGACCAGCTCCCGAGAGGTGGGAAATGGGAGCTGGTTAAAGGTCAGGCATGTGGGGTTGCCCCCACATCTGGTCTTTGCTAGTCATAGCTAGTCCTAGCTAGTCATAGCTTGCAGTATCTGCCGGAACAGATGGTATTTATTTGCTCCCCCACCGAGCAAATTAGGCACAAGGCCAATTTTTAATGTGAGGAGTGAAGGGAGGGGGAAGGGAAAAAGGGGACCAGCTCCCGAGAGGTGGGAAATGGGAGCTGGTTAAAGGTCAGGCATGTGGGGTTGCCCCCACATCTGGTCTTTGCTAGTCATAGCTAGTCCTAGCTAGTCATAGCTTGCAGTATCTGCCGGAACAGATGGTATTTATTTGCTCCCCCACCGAGCAAATTAGGCACAAGGCTAATTTTTAATGTGAGGAGTGAAGGGAGGGGGAAGGGAAAAAGGAGACCAGCTCCCGAGAAGTGGGAAATGGGAGCTGGTTAAAGGTCAGGCATGTGGGGTTTCCCCCACATCTGGTCTTTGCTAGTCATAGCTAGTCCTAGCTAGTCATAGCTTGCAGTATCTGCCGGAACAGATGGTATTTATTTGCTCCCCCACCGAGCAAATTAGGCACAAGGCCAATTTTTAATGTGAGGAGTGAAGGGAGGGGGAAGGGAAAAAGGGGACCAGCTCCCGAGAGGTGGGAAATGGGAGCTGGTTAAAGGTCAGGCATGTGGGGTTGCCCCCACATCTGGTCTTTGCTAGTCATAGCTAGTCATAGCTTGCAGTATCTGCCGGAACAGATGATATTTATTTGCTCCCCCACTGAGCAAATTAGGCACAAGGCCGTTTTTAATGTGAGGTAAAAACCAGCTCCCCTAAAAGTAGGCAAAAAGGGGGCACTCTGGTTACCAAAAATAATAATTGTCCCAGTATAGAGGGTTTCCCCTCCATTGACTGGTACAAATTATCTTAAGTGCAGCATCTGCCGGAACATATACTACACTTTGATCTTGTCCCGAAGGCCAAGAGAACCTACATTTGTAACAGATCGTGTATGAACGCGTGTGAAAATAGCAGCAGCAGCAGCAGCAGCCGAAGGATAAAGGGCTAGCTAAGGTATTCGCAGCAGCAGAAGCAGCCGTCTGAGCACGTATGTAAATTAACAAGTGTGCGTGGTCTTGCGTCACAAGAAAAAAAAACAATGGACAGAATGTGGTCTAGGGGAGAAGCAAAGTGCACATCCAGGAAAGATGAACGTGTAAAGTCAAGGACGTGATGTCGGGAGAAATAAAACATGACCGAGTGAGATAGATGTGTGGCCTCGTAGTGGCGGCGAGCGAGAGACTTTTAAGCTGGTGTCGAGGCGGTGGGGTTTTGTTAATCTCATGTTTTTTTTTTTTTTACATGGTAGTCACCACTTATCAAGGCCTGGAAGCCACTCGGGGATAAGGGTTATTGCGTGTACAGTAATCAATGGGATAATATCGTAGTAATCGTTAGCAATGGAGATTTGATAAAGTGTCTTACTTAAGGGGGCGGTTTATCAGGAATTTGTTTATGTTGGACTTGAAGACATCCAAGTTGTAGTCAGGTGGAAAACAGTCAAACGGATGAACAATAAAAAAGCATCAAGAAGTTGTCATTGTTTGAAAAGTACCGGTAATAAATGTCTTTTGCTACCTCAGAAAAATAGATTTATTTATTTTCGTTTGTTTGTTCCTTTGCGACGGTACCAGTGGGCGTGGGGCTCCGAGAGAGGTTTGAACTGTAACGAACACGGTTCGAACGTTACACATTTTCAACCGAGTCTCTAAATTAACTAACATCGTTTACTTCCGATCAGTTTCAAAACCGGAAGTCGTCGTTTGGGTGGATAAATACGCGGTTTCGTCCCCCCCCTTCTTTCTCTCTTTACAGATAAGATTTATACATTCGATATACGTATGTATGGAATTGTAATACTTATTCAAACTGAAATGAGACTAATCGATAGACAGGCAGACCAAGGCTTTCATTGATATGCAGAGACGTAAAACGCTAATAGAAGTTTAATTATACCGTAACCCGCCGGGCTCTTTAAAAAGTAATTACGTCACATCCGCTCCGCGTATAAAGCGGCGTCATAAAAGACTAAAGGAGACGCTTATTCCTAATTATTATGTAATTAAACATTATTCCTAATTAGTTTGTTTTGATTATGATTCTCTCCGTCGGACTTTAGCTTGGGTCCTTTGTACTTTCTATATAATCTATACACAAAAGGGTCCAATTATAAATAGATTGAGGGAAAAACTAAACTTCACGATTACACCAAGAATTCTTTCTATGCAGAGCTGTGTGCATAGATATATTGATTTGCACTTTTTTCTAATGAGCTACAACTTATCAAGACTAAAAATCAGTCGAGAATATGGGTTAATGGTATGGATAGGTTGACAGTGGGACGATGATGAATATTCTGAAAGGATTTTTAATAAGTTGATCCAATTACATCTGATTACTAATTAAATACCCTTCATCGTCGGCCCCTAAAATCAACATAGATTACAGCATTCCTGTAATGATCTGGTCCCTGTTGATCGCGGCGTAATGTAGGTCCTGTGCAGTTCTAGGAGGTCCACTCTCCGGTTTAGCCTTCCCTCTTTGAGAAGGAGTTTATTGCTAATCGCCTGAAGCGCCTCTGTCGGGGAACGCCGATAGGGCCGCACAGGCATCTTTTGCAGAGTCAGTTTTCTCTAGAGCACTGACTTTTTCAATCCCACTTTCCGGCCCTTGCGTCACAGTTCTTGCAGTGGGACAGAACTATATGCCCCTTAGAATTTAGCTTTTATGAGTGCAGAGTCATTCTTGTAATAGACAGATGATGGCAAAAAAAGGGATGACAAAAGACATAACTTGTGTTTCCTCAGCTCAGCAGTTCCAGGATGCTCATCTGACATTAGCAGAAGAATAGGGATGAAAACTCCTGCATTTGTTAAAAAAAAAAAAATTAAACAGGAAAGATATATCAACTTTTCTGAAGTTAAAAATCTACGATACATTAATAGCTGTTGAGTGAAGGGTCATTCTTGTAATTGAAAAAAAAAATTCATAAAGGGAAATAACTCAATTAAAAACAAAAGAAAATTCTCCAATCGTGAATATTAAATGTAGTTGTCTCAAACAAAAATTAGCAGCATCAATCCAGTCAGAAGCTTTGAATTGTAAACAATTCCAGGTAAATTGGTGATACGGGGGTCGTCCAAAAAATAATACCTCCTATTTTTAAACTCTAAAGCTAAAACGTTGAAGAGCTACGAAAACGGGTGTAGTACCAGCGCATTTCCCACTCACATCTCTGTCGCCACTCTGAAATCGACAGACTCTTCTCCTAATTGTGCTGACACTAACCGCATCAACTTTGTAAGCGTTCAATAGGTGCTGGTTAATGTTGATCGGTTCAATTCTTTTTCTGCATGGATGTATTCAATGACGCATCCGTTTCTGACACACATCCATGACAGGGAATTCTTTCTTAGTTTTTCGCTGTCAATACCTGCAACAAAGAGGTGAAACTTTCAGGTCATGAAGTTCAATCATAACAATGCAATTTGTAATCCCCTCTGATCAATTCGGGCGGAATAAAAATTCGAACCATTACCTTTGCAACGTCCCTCATTCATTCAGTCAGGATCAGCAATACATAGTTCTCTTTTAAAAAATTCAAAGAGATTTGGTATGTTTTATGCAGAAATCCTAGTACTTGATTAGTTCGTTCATATCACCGCTGGCTATAAATATAATCATCCAAATATTCGATCATAATATGCCAAAAATATTACAGCAGTGGTTCCTATTAGTGTAAATGCTAACGAAACATGCACTATAACACTGGCAAAGCATGAGTTAGATCGATATCTTTAAAATGAAAGAACTATACTTGGGATAACTTTGAACGACTGTGATTACATTAGCATGAACAACAACTCCTGCATTTGTTTCAAAGAACAAAACTAAAAAGCAGAAAGGATACATAAACTTTTTCTAAAGTTAAAACTATGATGCATTGATAGTTGCTGAGTGAAAGAGTCATTATTGTAATAGAAAAATAATTCATAAAGAGAAATAACTCTATTAAAGATAAAACAAAATTATCCAGTTGGGAATATTAAATTTAGTTGTTGCAAACAAAAATTAGCAGCATCAATCCAGTCAGAAAACTTTGAAGGCACTACTACATGGTAGTGCCATAAGACGTGTTATTGACCCCTGTTCTTTTCGGACGTTTCGTGAAGCTCAAATATAAACAAGTGTCACCGAGAACGCAAAAATATAAAATAATGAAATAAATAACACAAAAATATAGGAAAATCGAAACATTTATTGTATAATTTTAATGTTTTAATATTATTTCTTTTAAATGATTGATTTATAAGTGAAAATAAATAAATGTTTAAAACATGAAAAATTTATAGATTATTTTTAGAATTATTTTTTTTCACAATAATATTGTATAAAAATATATCAAAATAACATTGTATAAAAATATATCAAAATAACATTGTATAAAATATATCAAAATAATATTGTATAAAAATATATCAAAATAATATTGTATAAAATATATCAAAATAATATTGTAAAAATATATCAAAATAATATTGTATAAAATATATCAAAATAATATTGTATAAAAATATATCAAAATAATATTGTATAAAAATATATCAAAATAATATTGTATAAAATATATCAAAATAATATTGTATAAAAATATATCAAAATAATATTGTATAAAAATATATCAAAATAATATTGTATAAAATATATCAAAATAATATTGTATAAAAAATATATCAAAATAATATTGTATAAAAATATATCAAAATAATATTGTATAAAAATATATCAAATAATATTGTATAAAATATATAAAAATATATTTTTAGCAAAATGTAGCAAAATAGAATTTTAAAAACATGAAACTTTTACAGAGGTTTAAGAATATTTTTTACACAAAAATTGTTTGTTTTTTGTTATTTTATTTTTGTCACAATAAAATTGTATAAAAATATATCAAAATATAATTTTAGGTTGCTCAATAGAGCAAAATATAATTTTAATATAGAAGTTTTTATTTATTTATTCATAAAATTTTTTAGAATTTTTTAATAATATTGTTTTTTTCGTTTGTTTGTTTTTTTTTCAATGAGTGATACGATTTATCGACCCCTGTTCGACTGACACACGCCCTCTATGGACCGTTCTTGAATCTAAAATACACACATTCGCCTCATGGCACTGTCATGCAGAAGTGCCGAATTATATTTTGATATATTTTTTATACAATAAATATTTCGATTTTCATATTTTTTGTTATTATATATTTTTGCGTTATCGTAAACACTTGTTTATATTTGAGATTCACATAATGGCCGCTAGACGTCAGTTCTCTTTCGAAGAACAGGGGTCGATAACTCGTCTCTGTTGCTAATATGTCACTGACATGTAGAAGTGCCGCTTTGAATTATAAAGAATTCCAATTAAAGAATTGGCAATACGAGGGTCGTTCCAATAGTAATGTTTCCTACTTTTAAACTCTAAAAGTAAAACGTTGAAGAGCTTCAGAGACGGGGGTTGTACCATTAAAACGGGCGATCTTTTTTGCTCCAATTTTTTATTTTTTTCTGCATAGTTACCAACATTCTCCATACACTTTTGTCAGTATCTTTCATGCCTCTGTCGTAAAAGTTTTTAGGGCATTTTATCACTCATATCTCTCTCGCCACTTTGAAATCGACGGACCCATCTCCTAATTATGCTGGCATAAATTGCATCAGCTTCGTAAACCTTCAACGGGTGCTCGTTTATGTTGATCGGTTCAAGGATCCCTGGCATAGTGGATAAAATACTTAGTAAAATTTAATTTTAAGAGCGGACAACACTCAAAATACAATTGCGAATTACTCGGGGCTTCTACCCAGTCATGGCTGTCAAAACGAGAGCATTCTACTCCTATGGATTAAATAAAGGTTTTTGTTCGAAAGATTCCAGCGTTCGGCAAGATACCTGAATATGTGTATTTAAAGGTAAGAGATTTCATCGACCGAAACATAAAAATAATACTATAGATGAGAACAGTAGTTTGAGGAATCCATATAATACGAATAATCAATCCTCATATCAAAAATTCAGAAACAAAATGATGCAGAAAAACTAATTTGATTGATAATTTCATATCTAACAAAGTTTGTGTCTAAACGTAAACGTAGATTCCATGAACAAAGTTTCTTTCTTAGAACTGCGCGCCTGTGGAACTTTGTTTCGTTTTTCCTGCTTCCCAACTGACTACAATATGGTCGTCTTCAAGTCCAACGTAAACAAATTCTTGATAAGTCGTCCCCTTAAGTTATCCAATTTACCAAATTTTCACAACTAACAATTACTTATTAATTTTTTTTTTCATTGACTACTGTACATTTATTAACCTTTATCTTCGAGTGGCCTCTGGGCCTTGATAAGTGATGTCTCCTTTGTAAAAAGAAAAAAAAATCAAATTTAGAAAGTCAAGTCATTTGGCCTCCAAGTCACAGGTTGAACTCACTTTTACATAGTTTAATTTACATTGCCAGAAACGCCTTTTTATTTTGTATCTCACTGATTAACCAGACACTGTTTGGATGCGTCAAAGATTTTGCATTTCCTTGATTCAGTAGTTTCGCGATGCTCGTCTGACATTAGCAGAATGAGTGTAATAACAATTGCATTTTTTTAAAAAAATAAAAATAAAAAACAGGAAGGATATATCAACTTTTCAGAAGTTAAAAATCTACGATACATCGATAGTTGTTGAGTGAAGGGTCATTCTTGTAATTGAAAAAAATAATTCATAAAGGGAAGTAACTCAATTAAAAAGAAAAGAAAATTATCCAACTGCGAATATTTAATAGAGTTGTCTCAAACAAAAATTAGCAGCACCAATCCAGTCAGAGAAGCTTTGAATTGTAAACAATTCCAGGTAAATTGGTGATAAGAGGGTCTTTCCAAAAGTAATGCCTCCTATTATTTACAATTCTAAAGCTAAAACGTTGAAAGGCTACGAAGACGGGAGTGATACCATTACAACTAGTGACATTTTGTGCTCCAGAATTTATATTTCTACATAGTCACTACTATTCTTAATACAATTTAGCCAATCTCTTTTGATGCCTCAGCCCAAAGCGCGTTTTGTTGCTCACGATAACGTTAATGCCTACTGTCTAAGGTCTCATGGGCACATGGGTTAGTTAAGAAACCTTACATGGGAATAATTTTTCATACAAGTAAATCCTTACTAAATATTCAAAATCACATAGTATTCCATGCCTAAACAAGATCTCCTCGCTATGGCTAACCCGCACTTGCTGTTACGAAAAATGGTGCACTTTCTCCAAGTGATGTTACCTCAAATAACAGCACAAAGCTGGATACTCCACCAGACTAGAAGAAATTTCGTCCTGAAATCCAGCAAGACAAAGAGACAATAAGAAAAGAGGAAAAATTATGTTCTAAACTTTTTTACTAACTCATTATTTGAGAGGTTTTTTTGGGGGTTTTTTTTTACACAGTGATCACCACTTATCAAGGCCCGGAAACCACTCAATGATAAGTGTTATTGCAAGTACATTACGTTAGTGCGGAGATTTGATGAAGTGCTTACTTAAGGGGGCGGTTCATTAGGAATTTGTTAACGTTGGACTTGAACACATCCAAGTTGTAGTCCGGTGGGAAGCAGGCAGACGGAACAGAGTTCCACAGGCGTGCAGTTCTAAGAAAGAAGCCTTGTTCATGGAATCCACGTTTTGATTTAGGCAAAGATAAAGAGGTAAAGGAGAACGTTAATAGAATAATCGAACATCTATTTATCTCATTTTGAGATAACCTATAAGCTCCAGGAATGGGGGGGGCTTCTAAGAAATTTGACTGAAGTAAAATGAAACAAATTGGAAAATATTAAATGGAAATTCATTTTTGTAATAAAGTGATTTACAAAGAAATAGCAAATGAAATAACTGTACAGAAAATAAAATTATCAAATTACGAATATCAAATGTAATTGCGCCAAACAAAATTTGGCAGTGTCAATTCACGAAATAACTGTACAAAAAATAAAATTATCAAATTACGAATATCAAATGTAATTGCTCCAAACAAAATTTGGCAGTGTCAATTCACGAAATAACTGTACAAAAAATAAAATTATCAAATTACGAATATCAAATGTAATTGCTCCAAACAAAATTTGGCAGTATCAATTCACGAAATAACTGTACAAAAAATAAAATTATCAAATTACGAATATCAAATGTAATTGCTCCAAACAAAATTTGGCAGTATCAATTCAAGAAATAACTGTACAAAAAATAAAATTATCAAATTACAATTATAAAATATAGTTGTCCCAAATAAAAATTGTCAACATTAATCCACGAAATAATTGTACAGAAAGAAAACTGTCAAATTGTGAATATCAAATTTCAAGCAGAAATTTGAAGCATCATTCTAGTCAGAGAAGCTGTGAATTCCAGTTTAAAAAAATTGGTAGTATTGGTCTAGTTAGAAAATCTTTAACTTGTGAAGAATTCTACGTAAAACATGATAGTATTAATCCAGAGTTTAGTTCATTTCTCGTGTCAAACGAAAAGCTATGAATGAAAAATTGATAAAAATTCAGTAGATTTTATACAACATCTGATTGGTTCGTTCTTATCACCCCTGGCTATAAATATAATCGTCAAAATCTTTATGTCCATACCCAGTATTATTATGCCAACAAAGTTACAACACTTCTTATTCCAATAGCTTCTTTTCCAGAACTGAAGGCTTCGAGAGTTTTCTTCCTGCTGAATATTTTCCTCCTACCAATAACCTCGTTTTTTCAATATTTGTTCATTTTATATGGAAATTGCTCCAGACAAGGCATAAAGCCACTTTATTGTTTTTCGATTTGAATTCGCTCTAAACAAGTCATGAAGCCACATGACATATGGAGCTAAAAATTTTAAAAATATTACTTCAATATCAAAAACAATAAATGTTAGATGGATAGCAATATAGCAACATCGATTCTCCCCCCTACGTCAAAAAAAATCACTCATGGAATACGAGGACTAAAGGACAAAATAAGAGGAACGAGAGTTACAAGGCTAGCAAAAGTAATGCCAAGCTACAGTTTATTGCAATACTAATTACAGTAATGAATCGCCACTAATCAAGGCTAAAAGCAAGTCGGGAATAATAATAAATAGGATGGATATTTTGACAGTGAAATGATGATGAATAAAATGAGAGGCTTTAGAATAATGAATTGATTGGTTGGTTGGTTTTGTTTTACGGCATATCAACCCTTTTCGGGTTATTTAATGCCGAATCCAAAGATGTTAAAGAAAACATTTTTAATAGAATATATTTGTTGTTTTCAAGTCGGTTTCTATTTAACCCATAGTTGGAACCCTAACAGGTACTACCACTCCGGGTCAGAGTGGACCTGGGAGCAATGGTAATTAAAGGGTGGCTCCACACTCCCCAAAGCCCACAAGCTGGGGCCTCACCACTGGATGTAGTTTAAGGTCATATCCAGGACCCCCATTGAGGGACTTTTACCCTCTGCAGGGGGGCAGTCGGTGTATTCTAATGCCCCACCGAGAATAATGAATTGAATCAAAAAATTTGATGACTTATTAAATATTAAATACATTTTCTTAGCAGTAGAATTAAAGTGCAATATCTGGGGGTGGGTGGGAATGTTCTCAGTCGGAAAAGAAATTCGTATTAACAGGAGCAAGTTTTTATTGTTGACCCATCCAGATTGCCCCTTTTGGGGTACTGGTTTAGCCTTACATAACCAACCGATATTTCGTCTAACTTTTCCCTCGTCGGGAGGCAAGTAAACAGAATAGTTACTTATGAAAACAGTTTATGAATGCTTTTAGTGATATTATATTTTAAGATTACAATGTTGCAGCCGTCTGAGAGGCATTGTTGTGGCAAGGTGTCCAATAGATGGGAAGTTCCTGGAGATAAACTCTGTTTATGCAAATCTACTTTGATGTTGGACATATAGAGGAAGAAAATAAACTGTTTTCAC
>NW_027633358.1:0-12500 GCF_053919585.1 Euprymna scolopes
AAGAAGCTTCCGCCGCGGTTTATTTGAAATATATTTAACTAGTTTTGCCTGTTTAAAGTAAAAAGTATGATTATGGTGCAATGAATGAGAGAATAATGCATTCAGTGAATTGCTATTTCTTATATCTCTTTTATGTTCATTAAGCTTTTTTTCTCATTTACGCTGGGTTTCACTAACGTATCTATGATGACAATTTGGCAAGGAACAGTGTATATGGTTGCATTGGAAACGGGTTTTGGAGATGTTTTGTGGTTTTTAATATTTGCCTTTTAATTTTTGATGTGGTTTGTATGATTGGAATTCCTAGTTTGTTTAGTGTGTTGAAAATTATTGTATTATTAATGTGTGTAGATGAAAGATGTCTGTTTATGAGAGAAATGTTTGGTGTATATGATTTTTGTTTATTTATTCTGGAAAATATGTGTGTGGCTATTAAATGCTAAGCCAAGGTACACTGTTTTCTGCTGGTGAAACCCAGTCATTCACCCAGAGGAATTTTCGAAATAAAGACGAAACGTTGATGAACACATAACTCGGTTTGTTCCTTTTTATTTCGTCGAAATATTATTTATTGTATTCTTATCATATATATATATATATATATATATATATATATATATATATATATATATATATGTATATATATATATAACTACTTCATTTACTCACATAAAATTAATATACGAAAATATTTACTTCAAAAGTGCTCAATACGTAGGTAGAGCTTGTTAGTAATTTATAAAAATTAATCGCCATATATATTTTATAAATTGCAATATATATATATATATATATATATATATATATATATATATATATATAGGTTTCGATTCTGGTTTGGGTAGTTGTTTGTCTAGATGCACTGATAGGCTGTGAAACAGCGAAACAGTACTGTATGTGGATGACTATAATGCTCCCTATCTTGGGTTGAGCATATTGGGAAGTGATATACAAATTACCATTAGCGTATAAAACGATGCTCTTTGTGTAAATGCGAATAGCGCAACAGTTAGAAGCTCCGGGCGGTCGGGTTTCGATCCTGGCTTGAGGTAGTTGCTTGTCTAGCCGCACTGATGAGCTGTGAAACAGCGAAAAAGTACTGTATGTCGATGACTATATATATATATATATATATATATATATATATATATATATATATATATATATATATATATATATATATCAGAAGAGAGTTCTTGTGAAATTTTTAATTTGGATTTCAAATGATATATTTTCAAATAAGTTTTCAGTATAATACCTTTACTTTATATATCATTTAAATGAGCGTTTTTCGCTCTATCCACTCGTTTCATTACAATCGGTTGGATACAATAATGTCTTCTTTTCAGAACGTTGCAATACAAGCTGGAAAAAAAAGCAAATCTGCACAATTTTCTCATTTCAATTCAAGCTAGGCCGAAAAACTGCTAAAACACCTCGCGATATAAACGAAGCCTTCGGCCCAGGAAAAATACTGAACGACAGCACAATTGTGGTTTAAGAAATATCGTGGCGGCGACTAGAGTCTTGAAGATGATAAGCATAGTGGTCGGCCATCAGATGTTGACAACAATCAATTAAGATCCTTAGTCGAAGCCAATCCACGTACGAATGTTCAGGAACTTGCGTCTGAATTAGACGTAACGTATACGACTATTTTTAACAACTTGAGAGAGATTGGAAAAAAACTTGATAAATGGATGTCTTACGAATTGAACGTCAACTAAACGAACAACCGTTATGTAGTGTCATCTTCCATTCTTTTACGCAGCAAGAACGGCCTGTTTCTCGACCGGGTTTTGACTTGCGATTAAAAGTGGGTTCTTTACGACAAGCAGCGATGCTCAGCTTAGTGGTTAGGCACCGAAAAAGCTTCACGACACACTCTGAAGCCAGAGTTGCGCTAATAAAATGTCATGCTGACTTTTTGATGGTCTGTGACCGGTTTCATCCATTATATTTTTTTTTAATGCAAACAATTACGGCGATGAAGTACTTTCAACAAATGCATGCAATGTATTAGAATTGACAACAACACCAAGCATTAGTTAACAGAAAAGGCCCAGTTCTCCTCCACGACAATGCCCGATCGCATGCTGCTAAACCGACCCTGCAGAATTTGAACGAATTGGGCTACGAAACTCTGCCTTATCCGTCATACTTCCAGATCTCTTACATACCGACTACCACTTTTTCAAGTATCTTGACAACTTTCTGCGTAAGAAATGCTTCAAAAACCTAAGCGATATCAAAAACGCATTCAGCGACTTCGTCACCACCAGAATGTAAGATTTTTACGCTAGTGGCAAAAATGCACTAGTTTTGCGTTGGCAAAGGTGTATTAATTCTGATGGCGCTTATGTCGAATAAGTATTTGAGCCTAAATATGTTCATCGAAATTTAAAAATAAAAAATCGTAAGAACTTGTCAATCTGATATATATATATATATATATATATATTATACAAGGTATCAAGACAGTTACTCGCCCTCCTCATTGTCTTTGTGTATTTGTGTGTGTATGTGTGTGTAATTTAAATATTTGGTTTCCATAATTTATTTATATTTTACTCAGTTGTTATGAATAGAGTTTATGTTATAATCAGATCCTGATTAGCCGCTCTCCTATCACTATTTAATTTAAATTATCATATGTAATCCGGTTTAAGTTGGGACGACAGATAGCTGTTTGTATGTAAGCATCCTTGAATTTAGTCTTGTCGTTTATTTAGTAAATCATCTTCCGATGTGATTATGTGTTAAGCTTTAATGATACAAAAGTTACATCTTTTTGTTTTATTTACCTGCCCTCCCACCTTTACACCATTTTATTTACATTCAGTTTTATTTTTTCTAAGTTCTCTCAACCAATCATCTAAGGCAGTTGAGTTTTTTTCTTATATTTCTTTTTATTATTCCTATTGATTCCATTATTGTCCATGCTTTCTTCATTATTGTTGTTTCCATATTTGGTAGTCCTGTTTTCGTCTATCGTAGTTTGTGGTTGCGCCATCTATAAACTGGCATTATGTGGCTCCTAGGCATCAAGACGGTTACTCACCTTCCTCATTGTCTAGACCTTGCTTGATTATTCTCTAAGCTAAAGCGAAATCTAAGAGGCCGTCGTTATGAGATAACTGAGGGGATGACAGAAGCTCTGATGAGTTATTGACACGCTGACACAAGAGGACTTCCATGGTGTCCTTCCAGAAGTTGTTGGAACGGTACGAGCGCATTACAGACGGAGGAGAATACTTAGAAGGAGACTAGAGTTTCATGTGTATACTATAAAATAAAAGTGCTCATACGAAAACAGTCTGGAAACTTATTAAACGCATCCCGCATATATATATATATATATATATATATATATATATATATATATTCTAGCAGGAACCCTCTCTCTCTCTCTCTCTCTCTCTTTCTCTCTCTCTCTTTCTCTCTCTCTCTCGCTCTCTCTCGCTCTCTCTTTCTCTCTCTCTCTCTCGATATATATATATATATATATATATATCACTCAAACACGGTAACATAGTTAAGTGGCAGTTTTAGTCATCTAAAACTGCTTTAAAGCTTCACCACTCACTCATTTTTCGACCAAATTACAAATAATTATTACAGTTTATAGGTCCCCTTCGCAGCTGTATTGTGAAAACAACTTTTTTTTTCGGCGTTCCCCGGGTGTTTGTAGGTGAGTGTGTATTTGGGGGGAGGTAGATAAAAACAAAAATAATAAGCAAAGTATTAACCCTGTTTACATGTTTAAAAAAAAACGAACAACCCCCCCCCCCAAAAAAAACAGCGAAAAGGTTTTGGAAGGTAGGTAGGATTGAACCCGACGCCTTTAGGTTAATAGTCTGATGACATAGTATGATGCCACGAAACGATGGACTTGAGAACAGTCAAAAATAGGTTTTAAAATCGCAGGTGGCTGAATGTCAACGTATGGTTTTCTAGGTCAAATATCACGCCATAGCAGTAGCAGTAGTCGAGAAAAAGAATTCACAGCGCGAATTTTGTAAGATAAAAGTCGCTGAAATAAAAGATATTTACGACGTCGTTTCATAAATAGTAGATATTATAATCTAAGGAGTATATAAAAAGTTCTAAGATATAGTAACCCCCCGGAGAACTTCCGCGAAAAAAAGCCTTTGCCGGACATACAGAAAAAAATGACAAACGCACACACACACACACACACAAACACACTTACACACATTTTGCTTTTTATATATAAAAACAAGCGGGGCTACCCGGCGTTGCTCGGGGTCGTATAAACAATGAGAAAATTGAATTTAGTTTAGTAATATATTTGTTATTCTTATGAGAGAGGAATTTTGTATGTTTATGTATCATTTCTTATTTCGAGCAAAAGAATATTTTACCTACATAAGACGGGTATTACACATATGAAATAATTGTATCTTACCTAGGGTAGGTCATTTATAGCATGTACATGAAAGGGCGGGTAATATACAACACATTTATCTCATCAAATCCCAAGCGATGCCAGGTATTTTACTAATATATATTCTCGCCTATTTCATTTAATCCCGGGCAACGCTGGGTATTTTGCTAGTATATATCTCAATTAATCTCATTAAATCCTGGGTGACGCAAGGTATTCTGTTAATATATATTTCAATCAATCTAATTCAATCCAAGGCAACGCCAAGTATTCTGCTAGTATATATTTGCATCTATCTCAATTACATTCCAGGCGACCGTGTATTCTGCTTGCATACATTTGCATGTATCTCATTGAATCCAGGGTGACTCCGGGTAATCTGTAATTATATATGTGGACGTATCTTGTTAAATCCCATAATTCTTGGATTGTTACAAATTTCGACAATTTAACCCACATTATCGCTCACCTGTCTAAAATAATAGCTTTGAGACATTGTCTTGGTTGGTTTTTCATTACAAACACATCATCCAAATAACTTACATTTCATCATTTTTTATAAGTTTTGGATAAACATATCCAAAAATTATAAAAAATGATGAAATGGAAGTTATTTGGATGATGTGTTTTTCAACAACCATATCACATGATTTAACTTACATTATCGCCGCCACTCTTACTAAAATAAAAACTTTGATACATAGGCTATGGTATGTTACTAATTTCGACTATCACTTTTCATGAGTAAATCCACATTATCGCCCACTTCTATCACTAACATAATAACTTTTAGACATTGTGTGGCTGGTTATTTCATTACAAACCCACAAAGGAAGTAACTCACATTATATCATTTTTCATAATTCTTGGATATGTTACTAATTTCGACAATTATTTTTATGAAGTAACCAAAATAATCGCGACTTCTTACTAAAATAATAACTTCCATACATTGTCTGGTCTGTCTACTTCATTACGAATACACCAATCAAATAACTCACATTTCATCATTTTTCGTAATTTTTGGATATGTTGCTAATTTCAAACGTCATTTTTTCTGAGTTCAATCACGTAATCCCTCTCCTCTTACTAAAATAATACCTTTGAGACATTTCTGGGCTGTTTATTTCATTACAAACACATCAATAAAATATCTCACATTATATCATTTTTCATAATTCTTGGATATGTTATTAATTTCGACAATTATTTTTAATGAAGTAACCCAAACAATCGTCCCCCTCTTTAACCGACACGATCCCCTTCCTCTTACCAAAATAACAACTTTGATACATCTTCTAACATGTCTATTTCATTACGAGTACACTAATCAAATAACTCACATTTAATCATTTTTCATAATTCTTGGATATGTTACTAATTTCGACAATCATTGTTTATGATTTAACCCACATAATCGACCCTCTCTTACTAAAATACTAACTTTGAGACAATATTTGGTCTGTTTATTATTTATGAAAATGGCAGTTTTGTTGTGCTTTGGTCGTCTACTGCTAAATATATTTAAGCGTATTTTTTATTTACTTATCATTTTTGCTTATGAAATATTTAGCGAAAGAAATGTAATACCGATTATACAAGTAATTTTAGCTAATTCAAACGGCCTCGTCCCCCCCTCCAATTTAACAGAAGTAGGGGGTCATGTGTTAATAATACAAAAAAGAAAATGGCTGTTTATTTTTTCGCGTAAATATAACGATCTATCTTGAATATTTTTAAGCTTAATTTTTTTCCGCTTATCATTTTTTCTTGACATTTTTCGTTATACTCTCGTATATTTACTATTTTTAACCCGTTAATCACGTTGGAAACATTTTCATAATGTGTAAGATTATATAATAATTTGTACGATACTGACAGTTAATCTTTTAATTTGTCCGATACTAACAGTCTCTTAATACAAACGTCGCCATTACAGCTTGCTGACGTCAAGATCACGTGACATGACTCAGCGGTTTTTGAATACAGGGTGACTCAAAAAACCGGGCCTGTGTACACTTTATGTGGTAGAGTTGTGGCCCGTTTTTTGGGGGGCACTTATAAATCGATTTAAAAATACGTAATGTTTAACGTTAAAATGTCACTTATTTGGCCCCCCCACCTGCAGAAAATCGGTTAGCTGACCCACTTCTAGTGCTCCTTTTAGGCCAAAATTTCGATATTTTTCGTCCGGAGGGTGGATTCTTAATATGATATCAAGTTTGTTAATTTTTGTCCAGTCTGTCGAAAGTTTTTAGCAGACACACAAACATACATACATATATACATACATACATACATACATACATACATACATTTTCGCTTTTATATATAAAGATAATGGAAATAATCCGATGAAAGAACAGGCGATTTCGACCAAAGTTAACACTTTACACAGCCTAACACTACAGGTGCATTTGAGAAATTTTATGACCACACAAGCCGAAAAGCTCAGCATATAAAATCAACTGTAAGTTGTTTGATACGACAGTGGCGCGTTTTAAAATGAGTGTTTCTGTTTATGGCACATTGGCTCGATGATACTTGACTTTTTCATTTTAAACTTTAATTGAGGGTATTATATATATGAAAAAAAATAGTTTTAGAAAATCAGCAGTAGGTTTTATACGGTGCAATGTAGACTACAATGTGTTGTAAACTAAGTCACTGCGAGAGACATGTGAACTTCTGCCCGGTGCACTGCGATGGGTCCCCAACTAAAATAGACAATCAATCTATTGAATTGAAAAACTGGCGATTTCAACGATTTCGATGAAAGTACAAAAATGGAGTATTAAACATTCGTTGGTCATCACTCAATCTCCGGATACGCCGGGTCACCCTGCTAGTATATATATATATATATATATATATATATATATATATATATATATATATATATATATATATATATATATATATATATACTCGGGGTTTTTTATTCAAAAGTAATGGACTAGTGAATTCAACGAGGTTGTTAGATAGTGCTCAATAAAAAGAGCTGATAATACTTGTTTATTGTTATATAAACTATCAGTCAAGTCGCTGCCTGATGATATCTGTTATTTGATTGAAACAAGTGGATGTTTGTAGTAGCGGGATGTGAGCATGTTTATATAACAATAAACAAATATATATATATATATATATATATATATATATATATTGTGGAGATGGTAATTAATAAAAACTGAAGAAAGTGCTCAATACTGTTGTAGAGCAAATATGCGTTTTATTTTTTATTACCGTATCTTTCTGTTAAGTTACATTATTGTTCCGGCTACACGGCCATTTTTTTTTCCAAAAAGCCGAAACAATAATGTAACTTAACAGAAAGATACGGTAATAAAAAATAAAACGCATATGTGTGTGTGTGTGTGTGTGTGTGTGTGTGTGTGTGTGTGTGTGTGTGTGTGTGTGCATAGTAATAAGTAATGATCTACAGTGATACGTAAACTAGATATGGCAGGACAAATTTACGCTAATTTCTATGCAAATAAATGAGCATTGGTCTTTATCATAAAATGGAGGATAACCATTAATTTTTGGTCGCACTGGATAGCTTAGGCGTAAAATGCTCAGCCGCTGATCAACGTCAGCTGATCATACGGTTTCCAATCCCAGAGTAGGCAACACTAGTCACGTTCGCCCACACTAAATAGCCGTGAAACGACGAAACAATGGTATGCGGATTGCTGCGTGTGTGTTACAAGGCATAAAGAAGAAAATAATCTCCCGTATTAACTTGTAATGAATAAATCATTTTGCCGTTATTATTTGTTCGGTGGTGTGTGCGTTACATAGACACCGTTAACAAAAGCGATCGCAATTTGCGTGAATTGAAGGTGGAACCTGTACGACGCCGTGTTTATCGCTGGGTATGATGTGTGAAATTTAAATATCGTCCGTGAAATCTATATTCATGTCGCTGCATACATTATATTCAGAAGCAACAAGGATATGGGGGGGATACAGTGAGAGAGATAAATAAAGAAAAGGGGAGGGGGAAGGTATGAAGCTGAAGAAGAGTGATAGAAACAGAGCAAGAAAGGCGGCAGGAAATTTTTTCTTGTTACCTTTTCTTGTTCTCTGTGTTTGGGTGTTTTGATACAGTTAAATTGCTACTTTTACGAGAAGACAGTCTATATACAACTGAAATGTTACACACGTAGACTCAACATGTTGTCGCAAAGCACGTCGCAAAGGACATAGGACAAGTACTAGCTCTACTCCATTTTTATATATAACAACGACATTTATTTCCTCATTCTCCCGCCACACGTGACTTCGCGTTACGGTTGTGACGTCACCCACACTCTAACGTGATCGTCCTCTCTAACGTCCCCTCTCTCCTTTTAAAGGCTTTATCTTCGTGCAGGGCTCGGCATTTGCATACGTGCGTCCGCGCTCTGTTACATTACTTTGTATATAACTGATATCTTTATTTATTAAATGATATCTATCTATCTATATATATATATATATATATATATATATATATATTGAATGATATCTACATACACACGCACGCGCACATACAGTATCCATAATAAAGGAAACATGGAAGAAATATAAAGCTGCAATATAAAAACCTGACAAAAAGTAGAATGAAGTTTTCACGTTTATGAAAAATCCGTGTGCTCTTCAGAGAGTTTAAGGCATTTTGCTGATGTTTCAAGAATTGAGCAATATACTTTCGCGTACAACTCCTGCAGTGTAATGTCGTTGTTACATGTTAACACGGACCCAAGCGTGATAAAAAAAAAGGAAACAAATTTTAGTTCAAATAAAAGGCTTTTATTAACTATACCTTCCAAACAACGCACTGCATCCTGTTTTAAAAATCTCTGACTTAGCCATGCAGTTAACAAAACTCTGCCATACCCAACACGTGCTTTAAAAGACTCTCACACCACCACGTGGATACACATCCATCTCACGCCGGCTGCCTTGCCAGTTCTCTCACCACGTGGTGTCATTTTTATTTCTTTTTTCTTCTCTTTCTCAGCAGTGACGTCATTTGCACGCGTTTCATACGACTGCTGCTGATGATGATTCTGCTAAATACACGTCAACTGCTTTGTTACAGTGGCACTTGGCATGAGGAGTTTCGTTCCTTAAGTTCAATAATGCGTTGAAGCTGCTTAGACAATGTCTTTGAGAATATTTACCACAAAAAACAGTTGGGCAATTTCAAATATATATATATATATATATATATATATATATATATATATATATATATATATATATATATATATATATTAGTGGTCTAGCAAGGCCACAGGAGAGACATATGAAGCAGAAAAACTGAAGATTGCCTGCAGAAAAGTACTTGTGCATTTAACGAACCAGACGTAACTCAGCATTTACTCGGCTTTGTCCGACGCATGACGTCAACAGCCGAATATAACCGAGCGTTGCCGATTAAGCAGACGAGAATTTCGCTATCAATTGGAAGAGTGTCACAACTCAAGAAACGCTTATTTGAAGAGAGTTAAAAAAAATTTTGTTTTAAAAAGATAACTGACGAAATAATAATGAATCTTACAAACCTTGCGGACCAGCTCCAGACCCCAGAGGCTGCACTAAACTTTTGCCAGCAACGGAAATTGTTGGCAGAAGAGAAAACGTGTTTGCCTTTCCGACGGTTACGGTTGGAGGTGTAGAAGTGTAACATGTCGTCGATGGACCTTCATTAGGATTGGGACCATCTCAAAATCCCGACTAACCATCGCGTGTATAATAAAAATAATATACTTATGGGTGTTCGAGATGGCATCTACAAAAAATCTCCATCGCGAATGTGGGTTACGTTCTCGCCACACAATTGTGGATTGGAAAATTTTAGGAATCCCCGGCAGATTGGAGGCCCAGGCCCTACGGTAGAAATCAACAAGTCCGTTTTTAACCGCAAAAAACACAACGTCGGCAGACTTCTGACACCGGTCTGGGTTTCGGTGGATACGACCCCGCCGAAAAGGATGGTTTCTTGGTCACTGTACCAAATAGGAACGCCGAAACCCTCCTTCCACTAATAAATAAAAAAAAAATCCTTGTTTCTGGCGAAAAAAAAAATGTACAAATAATCCTTGTTCCTGCCCCCCACCCCACCCCAATGCTTTTTATTGCCCTTTTTTTTTTTAGGCTTTTTCCATTTATTTGACATAAAGAGTTGCAAAAAAAAAATAAATAAAAATAAATAAAATAACGTTTACGTGTTTAAGACATAGACAATGTTTTTTTTTTTACGTTAAAAATTGAAAAAAAAAAAAAACAGTTCAGACAAAAAAAAATTTACTATTATTTAACAAAAAAAACATTTTTATATGTATTTATTTTTAAAAACAGAAAACGATTTCAAAAAATACTAATAAAAAAAAACAAATGAACGATAGGTTTTTGTTTTTTACTTATTTAATTTTTTTATGTTTCTACATTTCACAATTTCATTGTACAGTTATTTTGTTGTAGCTTTGTTTTTATTTTATCGCCAACGCTCGGTTTTATCCGGCTGTTGATGTCATGCGCCGGACAAAGCCGAGCAAATGCTGAGTTACGTCTGGTTCGTTAAATGCACAAGTACCAACAGTTGGGCAATTTCAAATATATATATATATATATATATATATATATATATATTAGTGGTCTAGCAAGGCCACAGGAGAGACATATGAAGCAGAAAACTGAAGATTGCCTGCAGAAAAGTATATATAGATATACCATCTTTTAGCAATTTTATAAGTTCTAAATCACAGCAACCATTAATCAGAATTTACTAAACGAAGGCTCGTTGGAATATTAATGACCTGAATTGTGTAGTAGGCCATGTGACATTTGCCCTAAGGTCGCACATTAAGGGGATCATCCATCATCCAAAACCTATTTTTGGCCCTTTTTCCAGCTATAAAATGTTTCAATCATAGTCATTTGTTTTCCTAGTTTTACCTATAATTACAAAAATATCTTATAATTCCCCTTAAACCTCTGGCCTTGATGGGAAGCAGACTAAAACTTGCTGCTATGGTTTTAAATGATCTGAAATAACAGCAAGGGGAGACTTGATTCAAAATATTTCTCATGTGTTATATTTCCCTTTTTTTTTTTTTTTTGGTTTTCATACATAAAGTAAATTTCACAGTGTATAAGGATTATTTGATACTGACGATATTCCTAATCATACCCTATTTTCAAAAGAGAGGAGATATAACACATGAAAAATATTTGGAATCAAGTTTCCCCTTGCAGTTATTTCAGATCATTTGAAACCATAACAGTAAGTTTTAGTCTCCCCTTCATCAAGGCAAGAGGTTTTTGGGAAATATAATGCTGTGGAGGCATCCTTAATGTTATTTTGGTGGTTTCTGTACCACTCGAAACGGGAGTAATAAATGTAAGATTGCAGTTTTACATTTGGTAAGTTGCATATAATAATCGAAAAGTGATCAACAGACAAGATTAAATTCAATTTTAAACGAACCCCTATAGTTCATCCACGGAGTAGCATGTCCGCGATTGGGTATATGTTATAAGTAATTCATAACTCCTGAATTCGACAAAATACACCTGAAAAAGGTCAGAGGTTAGATCGACTCACACGTTGTGCGAATAACACTCAAGATGAGAACAGTAGTTGTTTATTTATTTGATTCCCCACTGATCAAATTAGGCACAAGGTCATTTTTTTAATGTGGGACGAAAAACCAGCTCCCCCAAGGGGGCACTCTGGCAGCGTCCAAAATTAGCAATTGTCTGATATGAAGGGTTTCCCCCACATTGACCAGAACTGATTACTTCCTTTTCCGCTCCTGGCCCGAAGGCTAAGTACCGCCTCTGCGCAAACAGTAGTTAGAACAATCCAAATAATACGAATTATCACTCCTCATATAAAAAAAATTCAGAAACATAGATATGTTTGATCTTTATTTATGTGTGTTTACTTTGTATATTTGGAATTAATGAGCAGGCATACTAAGCAATGGATTTCATTTCGTAGAAAAAAACGCCGTTCACCCCTAACAAGGTATATCGCCACTTGGATGTAAGGGGCTACTATAAATGCCTAGGAAATATTACCAATATTGTTGTTTAC